>NC_069502.1:168312584-168435084 GCF_027579735.1 Bombina bombina
GGCAAGGTGCTTTAACATAGAGATACATATGTATTTATGTCTGTATATATGTATCTATATAGAAGTGCATTCCGCTCCACTTATAATCTTGCCCTAAATGTTTGTCAATGTATCCTCTATGATGGCAACTATCTCAACTACTAAAATTATTCAATTTAACCTTTTATTGGGAAAATAAATTTTAATCTGTCCATTTACTGGATATCTATATCCAAAAATATTACCATTTGATCCTCTCAGAACAATGTATTATTAAATTTAACATCTAATAGTTGTTTATTTTAAGTAAAACATAAAGAGTTGAGATCAAAAATAGAGCTCCAGTCTAAGTGACCTGGGGCTCAATTCTTTAAAGCTCTTTGGTATGGTAAGATTCTATAAGATTAATTGTCAGTATTATGAGCCCCCTTAGGGCAATTTGTACCTTGGGAACTGCGTATCTCAATAAGGGGATGCCGCTAGAATGCTTTAAGTTAAGGCGAAACACTAACCTTATAATTTGCTCAGTAAAGTAAGCTGATTATTTCTCTCCAAGCCGGTCAGCTTTTGAGAATTAGCCCTTGGCGTTTTCCTAATAAAAGCTTCTGCTGGGAAAATATTATATTTTCTTTGAGGATATTTACCATCTGAATTTATCTGAACATCATTACATCTTACTATTGTTTATATAAATGATTTCCCATTGTCACTTCCATAGGATCCTATTACATGATTTCATTCTGTTATATCACATTATTCTTTAGTTTGGGTATTTGTTTCACACTTACCGACATTTTATTTTGGTGATTCGGATTTATTTATATACATTTATCATGATCTTTCAGGTATATGGTTGCAACAATAACTGAATAAATGTACTTTAAAGGGACATTAAAGTGAAATATAAAATATTACATCCTCTTATTTGTTTTTGGGGATGCAATGTTTTGCATTAAAAGGACATGAAACACAACAGTTTTCTTTCATGATTTAGGTAGAACGTACAATTTTAAACAACTTTACAGTTTATTTCTATTATCAAATCTGCTTCCTTCTCTTGGTATCAATGACAAGAGACATATGTGCAGCCACCAATCAACAGCTACAAATGATTACTGCTCCTAAGTCTATCTAGGTATGCCTTTTTAACAAAAGATACCAAGAGAACAAAGCAAATTAAATAATAAAAGTAAATGGAAAAAGTTGCATGCTCTGTCTGAATCATGAAAGTTTCCTTTTGACTTTACTGTTCCTTTAAACACGCTACGTTTTTAAACCAAGTAAAGGGGTTAAAAACATAGGTAAATCCTTTCAGGAGCTGAGAGTTGTGCAGTTCTTGAGGAATATGGCTGGTCAGCCCACTAGGGGCTGCAGTTGCGCTATCCCACCTATCACTGGCAGTGTCAATTTTTGCCATAATGTATTTAACACTCTTAGAGTATAAATATATTACTGCTGGTAAGCTTTTTTAAAAACAAAAACAAATCAAGATAAGTCTAACCAATAGGCAATATATATTTCTCATATGTTTTGCGCTTGTGATGCCCCTGATTTCCTTTTATAAATGAACTGACACCCAGATGCAGATAACGAGTGAAATAAGGTACTTCTGGTAAGCACCACTAACCAATCTCGCACACATCACACCCAGTATAAATTCTCACTGACCCTCTCAGCAAGGCAATCTAGTATACTAACATCCTGAAATGCCCTGCTGATACTGACATAGGTTTTTCACTTGGATCAAATTTAAACATTTTTCAGCATCCTTAAAATGATGATAAAGAATACATAAATTAAAAGTTCCTATGCATTCTTCACGAGGTACTAATATTAAATACATATTAAATGCTGACACTTAATCACTTTTTTCTATTTTGCAATATTTGTTATTGTGACTTCAGTTTCTTTACCGTTTCAGTTTCACATGTAGTTGACTATGATTATAATAATGGCTGGCAAGCGAAATGTCACTTTTCTATATTTTGTATGAGTTGTAACCACAAAAAAAAAATATCATAAAAAAAATATTGGTCATTTCAATAAACCAAAATAAATATTTGAATCTTCTCCTAGCTGTAGGGTGTGTGACGTATAGAGCAGCCCCACAACTCTTTACTTTTTGTGCATGTCTGTGATCCCCAAGAAGATGACCTGGGCATCCTCTAACTATGACAGCTCTGATGTAAATAGTGACAAACAAGATTACTGGATAACACAGGCAGGTAGCATCGGAAAGAGTCGCAGGAAGTTCTCTTCAGACACTAAAAAGAATACACAGGATGTCTCCTAATGGTCGGAAACATGCATTGAACATAATAGACACATGCAGAAGAGGGACATGCAGTCATAGGAGGCAGGGGATGCACTGCTTCCCCTGCCATATGGGGCCAAAGTTTAGTTAAATTAATTTTAATTTAAAAAAAAAAAAAAAGTAAAAAAAAAAAAATTCACCTTTTTTTTTTTTTTTACCCATGTAATGCTATGGAGAGGCATCATACAGGACTGCATATCTCCATAGCAAAAGATGGATACATTTCTTCAATAGCAGCAGCGCCACCCACTGGTTGTAAAATTACCTTAAAACTACCTGAAGCAAAAATAATGACCAATAGGAGGCATCCCTCATGATGCCTCTTAGCGAGGGAGCCAATCAGAGAAGTAAAAACTCATTTTAATTCTTGGCATTATTAGTTATGCAGGATGCAGGGCTGGTAGGGTTGCCACCTGCCCCGGTTTCACCGGGACAGTCCCGGTCTGAGGCTCTGTGTCCCGTGTCCCAGAACTAGCCTCAAATGCCCCGGGCTAAGCGCTCCCCTGGTGCATTGAGCACAAACTTTACAAAATATTAGATGGCCAGAGGAGCGCTTAGCCTGGGATTAACCGCGTAGTCTGCAGACTTCAGGAGAGCTGGAGAGACGGAGTATGATGATTAGTGTGACACCAGTGGGAGGGGGGGAAGAGGGTCAGAGCGGGGGAGTCGTCACATCCTGCAGGCAGCAGAGAGAGAGAGAGAGAGAGAGGCAGGACATCGTGATTGCGCACGTCCCCCGACCCCACCTACACCAGTTACCCCGAGTCCGGTCACACAGGTTCATGAAGCCTAGAAGCAAGGTAATGCAGTAATTTTGATAGTTTGTAATTAAACCTAACGGCATAACAGTTATATTTGTAAATCTGGCTATACAGCACTATTTTACTTGGTATTGGGGTTTCAACTTAGTGTGTATATATATATATATATATATATATACAGTATATATTATATATATATTATATAAATATATATTATATATATATATATATATATTATATAAATATATATTATATATATTTATTATATATATATTTTTATTATATATATATAAAATATAAAAATTGATTTCATAATAAATTTGATGCCGCAAGAAGCCACGCCCTGAGACACACACCCTCCACGCCCACTTAAAAAGTGTCCAGAAATTTCCTGGGCAAAAGGTTGCAACCCTAGCCTGGCTCGGCCTGATGTTCACTGACTTGCTGTTACTGTGATCTGGTCTGGGACCCACCAACTAGCACAGGCTTCACTAGAAAAAAGAGGGGAGAATAAGAACTGGAGGAAGACGTGCACAGTAAGGGGTATAGGGTTTATAACTTTCCTCATTATGTTAAATGATAGTGTTTATATTAATGCTTTTAATGTGAACTGTAAGCTTTCTACTTATCAACAATGTTGACTGTTGTGACTGTGAGGAGTGCTGGTAATGATTATAGCTTCCCACATTTTGCTGGCAGTTTATTTTAACTTTTTATTGTTAATATTTTGTTTTTAATGTGATCTGGTAATTTGCTGCTTTTTAACAAGTTTACAACATTGACTGCAGAGCATGCTTTATTACTACAGCTCTCAATAAGTATTGTGTTGTCACTAGCTGGTGCCCTTGTACAAAAAAGGAAATGCTAGTGCCTTTTTTATGCAGGAACCTCTTCTGGTCTGTATAATAAATGATGCTTTATTACTACAGCTCTCAGTAAGCATTGTGTTGTCACTAGCTGGTGCCCTTGTACAAAAAAGGAAATGCTAGTGCCTTTTTTATGCAGGAACCTCTTCTGGTCTGTATAATAAATGATGCTTTATTACAACAGCTCTCAATAAGTATTGTGTTGTCACTAGCTGGTGCCCTTGTACAAAAAAGGAAATGCTAGTGCCTTTTTTATGCAGGAACCTCTTCTGGTCTGTATAATAAACAATGTACTTTCCCTCCTGTAAAACAGTGCTGAGTACACTCCTATGTCACTCAAGATATAAAGTGAGATCTACTGGGTCCAGACACTAACTTCTGAGTATCTTAGTTATGTGCACTGAAAATTAAAGAGAATAAAACTGATTTTGTTTCTATGTATGTTGATACGATAGACTGATTGATTTAATATCAGTACTTCACTCTGTCAGTTGTTTCCCTTCAATAAATGCACTTTGTTACTGCAGTTTCCCATGCTTATTGCATAGTTTTTATATTTTTAGTATTAAAAAATTATTTTATATATATATATATATATATATATATATATATATATATATATATATATATATATATATATATATAACATTTGTGGTTTTAATATTAAATCCACAAGTTAAAGTGAGCTGTGATATCTCTCAGGAAATGTATGGGGGCAGGGAGTCTTGCATCTTGCCTGGTATATTGTGGCATTTAGCTGGCATTCATGGGAGTAGGGGAGCTGATTGGACAGTTTTAATATGGTATATGATGAGTGGCATAAATGAGTGAAGGGAGTCATGTGGCAGAAAACTGTAATAAGTGGTTGTAAAAGGCCCTTAATCTTAATCAAATGTAGTGTATTACTGGTACACAGTAAGTAGGAGCAGGGGGCCACTTAGGGTTGCCACCTGCCCCAGTATCACCGGAACAGCCCTGGAATCAGGAGGAAAGTCCCGGGTCATCCTCTAAATGTCCCGGACTCCCGCGGTGAGGGGCAGCTGAGCGAGCAACTGTAAGTAACCATCCCGGCCATGCCTTTCTCAGGGCAACCTTCAGGCTTCACCACTTCTGCATCTGTAACTTTCAGCCATGTAGCACTGCAGTAAGGTGTAGGTGGAAAAGAGCTTCCATTATTGTGGTTTGTCTAGGCAATCTGTCAAACTCTATTGGCTTCTGGTCCGACACATGGGCGTATCTCGTCACTTCCTTGTTTTGAAAAGTTGTAAGCGCTCCTGGATGGTCTGAGGAGGCAATGAGCTCAGAGTAGTCAGACAGAGAGTAATGTGCCCCATGGGTACAATGAGTCCTCCTATGGTAACAGAACACCTGTTACATTATTCCCTGCTTGTTCTAGTCTGGAATAATTAATTCTGTGCATTGGACAGGGAGCTAGAGGGAAAGGTAAGAGCTGGGGTAGATCTGGATGACCTTAACGTATAACAGTTTTCTGTGACATGAAAATGAAATGAAGACAATAAGGAAGGAAATAATGTAGAATACAGAATATAATGCTTCAATGACTACCTTTAAATAAGTGAATAAACTGTAAAACGCAGTAAGAATGTGCTCCATAAATTTATATATTAATATATAATATAAATATATATTAAATATTAAATTTGAGGCTGCGAGAAGCCACGTCCCAAGCCACGCCCTGAGACACACCCTCTCCATCCAAATTTAAAAAGTGTCCAGGAATCTTCTGGGCAAAAGGTGGCAACCCTAGGGTCACTCCATCTTGTCAAGTACAACTGGCATATAATATTAATAAAACATTTTATTCAATTATTATATATTTAACTCATGGAAAAGTCATGTGAAAGTGTGTGTATCTGAGTGTGTGTGTGTGCTTGTCTGTATATATTTGTGGATTAGCCAGCCTCTTAGTGTGTATTCCTGTGGGTGCTTGTGTGTGTGAGTGAGGATATATGTGGCTTCTTGTCTGTGCTTTTTGGGTGTCTGTGTGCAAGTGGTGCCTGGTTTTGTGTATGTTCGTTCCTATGTGTATATGGTATCTGATAGTGCTTGCGTGCTGTGTGTATCTGTGTGTATCGGTTTGTGTGTGTCTGTGTGAGTCTTTTTGTATATCTGAGTTATATTTCTGTATGTGTCTGTTTATGTGTGTGTCACTGTGTGTGTGTGTCTGTATGTGCTAGTGCCTATGTATGTCTGAGTGTGTTTCTGTGTGTATGTGAATCTGTTTGTGAGTGTGTGTTTCTATGTATGTATGGGGGGCCCTGATTAATGGTTTTGTAAGGGGCTGTACAAGGATGTCTGTAGTATGTTAGGACTGTACATGGATGTCAGACGTTTTCTGGAAATGTCAATGTCAGCAGTATGCTAGGGCTGTACATGGATGTTAGTAAAAAAAAAAATATATATATCACCACTCCGTGTCCATCTGATTGTTCTGTCTTAACTTGTTCGTTGCTATACTTCTGTGTTTATTCTGTTCTGTCTATGTGGGTTCTATTTTTAGGTTATAACATGATTTATTCCCCGGATGTCATCTACATGTATCTGACACACATTATCTGGTACACATATGGCAGAGGCTCAATTTTTCAGCTCCGCAATTTTATGGACAGCGGTTTTGTTGACAGTTTCTATGGTTACTATGTGGCGTACGGACTGGCAACAATTTATCATAAGTATTGTGAATGCCCTACATATTTATCTCCGGTGGTGTTTGTTTACTGTACTGTTGTATTATCTGCATTTTAGTTGGTTAAAAAGTTATATATCACTGATTTAGGTGTTTTTGTTATGAAGAGTTACGTTGATACGGCTGACTACTCCCACTTCTGGGAGGGTCTACCGTGTACAGTGTGACGCTCAGGTGTGCTGTGTATAAAGCTATGGTGGCGGTAAGTGTAACTGTTCAATTTCTGTCTGTCTGAGGACGAGCTGCTAAGGCTTGAAAAAGTTACACATTAAAGTGGAAGTTATATTAAGACCTTTGGAGTGCGCTTTTTCTTCAAGATTGTGCATTTTGTTTGCTGCACCCAAGGCTATAGTAGTGAAGTTTGGAGTGCACCTTGTCTCTTTTGTGTATATATATATATATATATATATATATATATATATATATATATATATATATATAGGTAGCCCTCAGTTTACGCTGGGGTTAGGTTCCAGAAGGAATGGTTGTAAATCGAAACCATTGTAAATTGAAACCCAGTACATAATGTAAGTCAATGGGAAGTGAGGGGGTTAGGTTTCAGGCCCCTCTCAAAATTGTCATATGTAACACCTAATACATTATTTTTAAAGCTTTGAAATGAAGACTTTAAATGCTAAACAGCATTATAAACCTAATAAAATAATCACACAACACAGAATATATCATTAAACTTAAGTTAAATGAACAAAAACATTTGCTAAACAGCATTATAAACCTAATAAAATAATCACATAACACAGACTTCACTTGCATTTTTCTGCAAACAGTTCTTTCTATGCATTCCAATCTGGACTGATTTATAAACAGGAAGATCTATTTCCTTTGAAATCTGCTCTATAGCTCAGGTCTGGTTAAACTGATTAATTTCAGCTTGCTTGGCTTTGCTGCAACACAAGCGGACATCTCCACCTACTGGCTATTTTCAAGAATGCACTGCTTCTCAATGCTTTTCAATAGCAGTCACATGACTGGAAAAAAAGGTTGTTATTCTGAAACGGTGTAAATTGAACCGTTGTAAACTGAGGGCCACCTGTATATATATATATATATATTTTCCATTAACCCTTTGAGTGCTAATGACGGCTCTGAGCCGTCACAGAGTTTCCCACTCTGGTGCTAATGACGGCTCAGAGCTGTCACTAGCACTCTCCCACTTTCAGGGAGATCTGGGGGCTCCCACCCACTCCTACCCCGGCGATCGTGCCTGTAGAGTGACAGGCATCACCGGGGCTTCCCCTTTTGCGTGGTGACGTCACGCGCAATAACGTGATGACGTCACCGCGCAGCTTTATTTATACTCGACAATGTATCTCAGGCATCTAAGCAGCTACAGACCCCCAAGACCACCATTGGAGAGGTAATCGCCTAACCTTTCCAACAGGGTAAGTCTTGGGGGGTCTAAAAAAAATTCAAAAATAAATAAAAAAAAATTCAAAAAATAAAACAATAAAAATAACATTAAAAAATCTTAGCACCCAGGTGGAAAGTGCTTAGCACTCAAAGGTTTAAAATTCTGTTTTTATAGCCTAATTTTTATAATTTCTTAGGTGCTTTGCTTCCCTTGTATTTTTACTATTAGATATATAATTTCATAGTGGGCAGGGTTTAGTACATGGGCCACTGAATTCTACTTGCCCCCTGGTTCCAAAATTTCCAGTCATCCACTGCATTTTTTATGCATTAGTTGCATTACGGAGTTTCTGGTTTTAACATGTGGTCAGATTGTTTGGAAACCTTGTTTGTGTGCTTGCAAGTATTTCATCCTGCCTGGGTCAGAATTCAGTCTACACCAAAATCGCTATTATTTAAAAATATAGATAATGCCTTTACAACCCATTCTCCAGCTTTGCATAATTAACATTGTTATATTAATATACTTTATAACCGTTTAATCTCTAAATTTCAGACTGTTTAAGCCACTACAGACAGCCTCTTATCACATGCTTTTTTATTAGCTTTTTCACAAGAGACTGATAATTTATGTGTGTCATATAGATAACATTATGCTCTGTCCTGTGGAGTTGTGCAGGACACAGCACTAACTGGCTAAAATGCAAGTCAATAGATAATAAATAAATAGCCCTGAGATAAGGGGACTGTCTGCAGAGGCTTAAATAAATGATATTAGATACAATTCTAATTGTCATTGTGTAACCTGCTAATTTAATCGTAAATTTAAGTTACCTCTATTAGGTTAATAAATGTGCTTCTCAGGCGTATCATAGCCACTGCCTCACTAGCCTTCGTTTTGCTCCATTACTAAGGGCAAAAGGAAACCAAAGTTTGCAACGAGTAAGTGGAGCTTTTCATTAGGGCTTTTCTGTGGGAGTCTATGGCTGTCAATGAGATCTACTTGTGTGCTTCATGTGTACATAAAGTTGCTATGGTAGATTCCAATTATTTTGGAACAGTTGGTGTAACAAAATGATTCTTTTTAAATATGTGAATATATAGGTTCACACACAAATTATATTAAAAATAATATATATTATTTTTTAACTGTTTTACTGCTAAATAGAAACATTAAAAAAAAAAAATCTTACCTCAGTTCAACTTTGGTGGAAAAAAAATATTCGGCAACAATTTTTCCGTACTGAACACACAAGCCCCAAGTGACTTACATCCTAAAGCAAAACAAAAAAAGTATTTTAGAAAACAGAAATTGTCTGTCAAAGGAGAATATTATATTCCAGTTGAAAACATAAGCATATTTTCTACCACATTTTCCATTAAACATTTTGTAGTCAAATGAAACAGAGTAGTAGTAAACTCAACTGAACAAAAGTAATACATTAGGTCCCTCAAGAATCAGTAACTGAGCCAAGTTATTTTTAATACTTTCTTATATGACCTAGAAGAAGAATTCCGATTATCCTAGTATTATGAAGGTATAATCTAGATTTTATTAAAGACACAGAGACGAGTATTTTGCATTCTCTTTCTTTACTACTCAATTCAGCATTTAAAAATATAAGGATAATAACAACAAGGATATTAAAACAGCATATAAATTAAAGAACCACAATAAGTAGCTAATGAGAGAGCTAACTTATAACTCCAAGAAAAAAAAGAGACCAATCAGAGAAGGAATAGTGTCCATAAACTGTCCAATAAGCAGCCAAACCTCCTCTTTCTTGATTGATGCTCACAAAGGGAAAACATTTTAAAACCATGAAGAAAACAAAAAGTCCCAAACAAATAACAGTTGAAAGATTGATTGAAGAAAAACTTGGTCGAGTCGAACTTGACTGCCGAAGATGAAGTTGATCCAGGAATGTTCGGAAGGTGGAAATCCTCTTGAACAGAAGGTAAGAATCCTGATACCATAAACGGGTTTCTTTCAGATGGAGACTGTCAAAACAAAAAATATATAATAATAACATATAATTTAAGTGGGAGGGTATCATATACAAAACTGAGGAGGGAAAATACTTGTCTCTGTGTCTTTAATAAAATCTAGATTATGCCTTCATAATACTAGGATAATCAGAATTTTATTACAAGACCAGAGACTCCTATTTTGCAAGTTTAAAGCACCATAATGAAAGATAATAACACTTAAGAGAATAAGGAAAGCGAGGCATGTTGAATGGGTCTGAAATAAAATTGCTTAAAAGTAGAGTCTGAAGACGAATCTGCCGCATCCAAAATCCGCTGAACAGGAGCAGGGTTTAGAAGCAGCAAAGCCTCTAACTGAATGAGCTGAGAAAGAAATATCAATCCCAGCTTCTTTCATAACCCATTTAACCCATCTTGCTATGGAAATAGAAGAGACAGAAGCATGAGGGGGAATAAAAGATATCAGAAGTTGGTTATTAGAAGGTTTTCTAAAAGGTAAAGTTCTGGATTCATAAGATTTCAAACATTCAACCACACAAAGGGAAGGTTCAGAAGGAAGGTAAGGGTAAAATATAGATGTGGAAAGAGTTTTAGTTCTTCGTGAAATGAAAAAGGTAACACCTTCCGGGGAGAAACGTTTAGAATTCCAATCTAGGGCTTTAACATCAGAAACTCTTCTGAAAGAAATTAGACAAAGAAGAGTGGCGAGTTTAGCTGTGAGTTGTTTTAAGGATAGAGAAATATTATCTGGCCAAGATTTAAAAAGAGAAAATATTAAATCCACATCCCAGAAAAATTCATGTTTAGGGACTGGAGGTCGTTTTAGTTTCATGGCTTTGAGGATCTTACAAACCAAAGGGTGTTTACCAACAGAAACATTATTAATCAAATTATGTCTTGCAGAAATGGCTGAGCGATGAACATTGATAGTTCTATAAGCTAAACCTAAATCAAAAAGGTGAGATAAATAATTAATAATGTCAGTTAAATCTGAAGAAAAGGGATCCAGATTCCTTTGCAAGCACCAGCCAGACCATTTAGACCAAGCGGCAAAGTAGCGTCTACGAGTACCTGGGGCCCAAGATTCCTGAATGAGGGATCTTGCTCCAGCCGAAAGGCCTCGGAGAGCCCAGGGTCCCCTGAGATTGTCCATGCTACTAGGAGAAGAGAACCTTGAAGGACTAGATCGTTATAATTGCCCTCTGGATCTGTGAGAAGATGGGGAGGACAAGGAAGAAGAATTGGGAGATCGATGGAAATCTCCAAAAGGGATGGATACCATGACTGTGTCGGCCAAAGAGGGTTCACAATCGTTAGACATAGGAGATCCCTGCGAACAATTGAAATTGTCCTCGGAATCATCGAGAAGGGAGGAAACGCGTAAACCCCCTGACGCGGCCATGGATGGAGAAAAGCATCTATGGCAGCTGCTTCTGAGTCCGGACGCCAGCTGAAATAAGGAAGAATCTGAAAATTGGTCCTGGATGCAAATAGATCCAAACAAAAGGGACCCCTGAGAGATTGGAGAGAGAGAGAAAGACTCATGTCCAACTTCCAATCGCTGAAGTCCGTCAAATGACGAGATCCCCAGTCCGCAGCCGAATTTGATTGTCCTAGAATATATTCTGCTCTGACTGAAATGTTCCTGTCCAAACAAAGATGAATAAAATCTTTGGTGATGTTGGACAGGTCCCTGGACTTGGTGCCTCCCAAACGATTGAGATACTGCACCGCAGAAATATTGTCCATACCAAGGAGAATAGAAACTGGAGAAGAAGACCTTGCAAAACTCTTGACTGCAAACGAGCCAGCCAATAATTCTAAACAATTTATATGAAAGCGTTTCTCTTCCAGAGTCCATTTGCCACCTGTGATGGAAGGACCGCAACGAGCTCCCCAGCCTGAAAGACTGGCATCAGATTCGATGATGAAATCCGGCGTTTTGCCAAAAATGGCTCTTCCGTTCCAGGCTTCTAAATGAGAAAGCCCCCAGGAAAGTTCTTCTTTCGCTTCTGGAGATATGGGAATCAAATGAGAGTAGGAAAAACCTTTTCTCAAATGAAGGATTTTCAATCTTTGAAGTTTGCAATAATGAAGAGGGGCAGGAAATATAGCCTGAATAGAGGATGATAGTAACCCTATTATCCTGGCTATAGTTCTGATAGGAACTGACTCTTTGGATAAGGTTTTGGAAATCTCTTTCTTTATATTCTTCACTTTGTCTAATGGAAGACTCAAAGTGGAAAGAATTGTATCTATCTTGAAACCTAAGAAAACTAAGGATTTGGTAGGGGATAAAATTGATTTCTGTCTGTTTACTATGAAACCTAGAGATTCCAGAAGGGAGATTGTGGAAGACAGATGGTTTTGGAGTGAGAGAAAATTCTGGTCCATAATAAGGATGTCGTCCAAATAGATTATTAGACGAACACCTCGAAGTCTTAACCAAGCTATCACAGGTTTGAGTAATTTTGTGAAAATCCAAGGAGCAGAGGATAGGCCGAAGGGAAGACAGGTGAAATTCCAAAATTGATCTTCCCAACAGAAAGTTAAAAATTTCCAATGCTCTTGAGCGATTGGCACGGTTAAGTAAGCATCTGTGAGATCTAAACAAACTAGCCAATCGTTTTCTCTTAGGCATTTTCTTAATAAATGAATGCCCTCCATCTTGAAATGATGGTAAACAACGTAAGCATTTAAAGATTTTAGATTTATGACAGGTCTGAATTGGTTGTTTTTCTTTTTTACAAGAAAAAGATTGCTCAAATAAAAGTTTTGAGGATGAGGGACCGGAAGGATAGCTTTTTTGGAAAAAAGGGAAGAAATTTCGTTTTGAACCAGAATTTTGTCTTTTTGGGAAAAATTAATTGGTTGTGGAAATTTTATTTGAATGGGAAGGGAAATAAATTCTATGTAAATCCCTGACACAGTTTGAAGAACCCAAGGATCCGAAGTGATTGAAGCCCAGTTCTGGGCAAACAAAGCAATTCTGCCACCAATTCTGTTTTGGGAAGAAAGAACCTGAGAAGGAACCAATAATCTTACCTGGAGCTTGTCTTGATCTTGATCTACCCCTGAAGCCTCTTTGGTTCCAAGGGCGTCCTCTTGCTGGGAAAAAAGATGATGTGGTTGAAGGCTCTTGGAAACTTCTGTTGAATTGAGACTGATATTGGGTAGAATAATGGGGTTGACTGGTTATAATGAGACCTGGATAGGTATGGGTGATGGCCGGGAAAGCGGCCTCTGCCTCTCCCGGCCCTGTCAGAGAAACTCTGATTAGGGTAAAATATCTTTTTAACAGAGGTTTTAACCTTGTTGAGATTAGAAACGGTATTTACATATTGATTGAGCTCTTTCAAATAAGAGTCACCAAATAACAACCCATTATCATCAGGGGATATATCATTAGAAGCGAAATCTGATATTTTTGGGTCAATTTTTCGCAATATATTTTGTCGTCTTTCTAAAGTCATGGCGGCATTTGTATTACCTATAAAGCATAAGAGCCTTTGGACCCATTCTCTAACGACATACTGGTCAAGGGGGGCATCCTCTGCAACACCCTGTTCTGATAATTCAAATAACTTAGTCAAGGGACCTATGGAATCTAACAATTTGTCCTGACAGATTTTCCAGGATCTATCAATCCCCTTTTTTACTTTGTAACCTGGAGCACCAATAAATTTAAGGATTTTAGGATCAACCTCAGGGGTAATTGATGCGTTTTTAGGGAGTAAGGGGCGAGGACATTCCGCCCTCATTTTATTGCGAGTCTGCTTCTTTAAAGGTTTCCTAAGTTGGAAATCAATGAATTTTGCCACCCCAATAGTGGGACACCATTCCGCCGAGCGTGGATGATGTAGCTCATCAGGATTAAATCTTGGAATACCCAGACAATCAGTGAATTCTGTTTCTTCCTCAATAAAATCTCTTTTTTATGCATTTTTTATGTTTTTTAGTAGCAGGGGTATAATCTGAGTTTTCAGAATCATCATAAATAGAATCTGAATTGATATCTGTATAACTACCATCCTCAGAACTGTTATAATCCGAAGATGATTTTTCAACATTTTTTACATTTTCTTTTAATATTGGACTTAGGCTAGTATCTCCCATTTGGATACACTTGGGATTCAGGGTTCTTTTGACAGCAGTTTTTGTTCCCTTGCTGCGAGGAATTGCGGTGTAAGACAAAAGCTGACAAGATTTTGTAACAAGTTTTTTACTGGCAATTACAGAAATAGAAGGATTTTTTCTCTTTAAACATTTTTTTGTTTCTTTAATGCCCATTAATGAAGACATTTTGTTAAAAAGATTGTTCATTGAAGTATCAATCATAGTCTGAACAGTCTGTGCTGTTAAAGGAGGAGTACATTCTGGGTTTTCAGACATTTTAAAAATATATATAAATTTTTTTGTGTTAATAAAATAAAAGTTTACTAAAACTTAATGCTATGAGGATGTAAATAAAAAATTAAATAATAATGTGAATAAAGTTGTTTTAACAATGTTATGATAACAAAATTCCCACAGATAAAACTTTTTTAAAAAATAGGTAAACCAAATTTTTTACACAAAGTTTAAATAAAACTGAGTTAATATAAACAAATACCACAAGATGGCAACAGTGGCTTAAAAACCGTTCAGAAATATGTCTGTAATTTCCTCAACTAAATGTCTGACAGCAGATGGCAGCACAGGATCGGTCTGAGGGAATCCCTGACTGAACTGCAAACAGCTGTGTCAGAGTCAGGGGGCGGGAAAGCAAAGTCCGGCCCACAAAATGGCTTTATACAGAAATTGAGGAATGTACAGGCTAGAGCTGAGGGACATTCAAGTAAGTAACAAACGGATGTCAGAGAAAATAAAAGAAACAGAAAACGGAATACACGTGGAGGTAAAGGGGGGGAATTTAGAAGGAAATAAAACGGTCAAACAAGTACCTTGAAGCTAAATAAAAGAGTCTTTATAAAAAAAACGGACAAAACCAAAAAACGGAGGCAAACAAATAAACGAAATGTCACAGTATAAAATTCAAACTTAACAGCTAAAATAGAAATAAAAAACATATAATTAAACAAAACCAAGTTTAATATAGAGACAATTTTTTTTTAATACTTATCTCAGTTGAGCAGCAAAAAGAAAGAGGAGGTTTGGCTGCTTATTGGACAGTTTATGGACACTATTCCTTCTCTGATTGGTCTCTTTTTTCTTGGAGTTATAAGTTAGCTCTCTCATTAGCTACTTATTGTGGTTCTTTAATTTCTATGCTGTTTTAATATCCTTGTTGTTATTATCCTTATACTTTTAAATGCTGCATTGAGTAGTAAAGAAAGAGAATGCAAAATTGGAGTCTCTGGTCTTGTAATAAAATTAGGTAGCGACACTGTGTAAATTGATTAGGTCCTTTCAGGATATAATTGTTCTGTAAATTGATTTACATAAAGTTGAAGAATTCGTTGATAAATGAGGTTTAACAATTTTACATTTTGGTAGCAAAAGTAAGAATACTACCTATTACTCAAATGTGACAGTACTTGGCAAAAAAGAGGTGGAAAACAAAACAGATGAGCTCAATACCAGGCAGCAATTTATAAGTAAAATAAGATGTTTGCATGCATAAAAAAAATCATAACTGTATGGTAATAATGCATATGTCTACCCCTAAATAAACTGGTTAAAAAAAAGGACTATGCAATATATATAAATTGTATATATAAATGGAATGGAATATCAAACATTTGAGTAGATGTTAACAAAACTAGCATAAATAAGAAGAGAGAAGCGCTCAACCGGGGAATGAACAATAGCATAATAGCTTGTTCTATGGCTAGTTACCACCCAGAAGCAGCTTCTTTTTGCTCAACATGTGCCTTTCACAGAGAACTTTCCTGTAGCACATCAGTCTGATCCTGACTTAACATTAAAGTCCCAAAATACCAGGCAATTCCTCTCTGAACGAGAGAAACAGCAAAACCTCAGACGTACGTTTCGTTCTAGTATAGGCCTCGTCAGTGAGGTGCAACCATATCCCTCTAGACACACTGAGCATAGGGCCCACCTCTGGATTCCCGGATCACACGTAGGGAGACTTCCCTAAGAGTCAAAATGTGCATAAATAAAAAGAGAGCAATGCTCAACCTGGGAATGAACAATAGCATAATAGCTTGTTCTATGGCTACTTACCACCCAAGAAGCAGCTTCTTTTTGCTCAACGTGCGCCTTTCACAGAGAAGAACTTTCCACTAGCATATCAGTCTGATCCAGATTTAACAGTACAGGCCAGCCCCAAAATACTAGGCAATCCCTCTCTGAACGAAAGAAACGGCAAAACCTCAGATGTACGTTTCGGCCTAGTATGGGCCTCGTCAGTGAGGTGCAGCCATATCCTTCTAGACACACTGAGCAACGGGTCCCCGTCTGGATTCCCGCATCATGCTTAGGGAGACTTCCCTTAAAGTCCTAATTTGCATAAATAAAAAGAGAGAAGCGCTATCAATCTCATCCTGACTTAACGTGGACCCGTTGCTCAGTGTGCCTAGAGGGATATGGCTGCACCTCACTGATGAGGCCCACACTAGGCCAAAATGTACGTCTGGGGTTTTCCCATTTCTCTCGTTCAGAGAGGGATTGCCTGGTATTTCGGGGCTGGAGTGTACTGTCATTTTGTCATTACTGGGTGGTAACTAGCCATAGAACAAATCCACAGAGAGGCAGAACCTTGCAATATAAAAAAGTCTTTATTTCCACATACTGGAATAAAACAGTGACGTTTCGGGTACAAGACCCTTAATCATACTTAATAAGTATGATTAAGGGTCTTGTACCCAAAACATCACTGTTTAATTCCAGTATGTGGAAATAAAGACTTTTTTATATTGCAAGGTGCTGCCTCCCTGTGGCTTTGTGAATATTTAAGGGATTACAGCACCCTTCTTTGGCTTGCACCTGACAGTGGAGCTGAGCTACAAAGTGTTTCAATACAGACATAGAACAAGGTATTATGCTATTGTTCGTTCCCAGGTTGAGCGCTTCTCTCTTTTTATTTATGTTAACATATTAGGTCTGATTACGCGTATTAATGGTCAGCATATATAGTTGGAAGGGGCACTGGTTACTTCAACAAAAATAAAGCTTTAAGGCTAGTGGAAAGTAATGGTTTTAAAGTTTTACTGTCATGTCACTTGGCAGGGCATTTTTGTTCTGAAAAAATAGGGATCAAAGGTCTGTGAAGATTGAACTTGTTGGGATTTTTGCCTTAATTCCTCCTCATCTACTATGTTACTATGTAATATAAACAGAGGCATTTTATTTATTCTGCTAAAAAAAGGTACTTCAATCATATATGGGTGTTAACAAATCAAAAAGCAGAATAGAAGATTGCAAAGAGGCAAAAAAGCACTATGAAAAAATGTGAAAAAAAAAAAGTTAATTGCTTTATCGCAACAGCAGGGATATTTCCTGTGATCTGTTACATTATAAAATGTATGTCCTTCCTAAAGAAGAAAGATTTGTATGTAAGTGTACTGTATATAATTAAAATGTACTTTTATGCTTTTTTGAACTCAAATACTATATATTTTATTTATAGGCAACTAATATATTACACAGTCCTTGCCAGTAGAAAAGTATGTAGGTTAAGTTCCATATTATTACATCCACTGTAGAGGTATAGAGATATGATAATAATAAATGTCATGTTCAAAAGAAACTGAAACTAGAAACGTGTGCGATACAAATGAAGTGGTTGTTGTTTACAGATGGAGAATACATCTTTTAAAGGGAGGTGTTGGAATACTAAATATGGCTAGTGATATGTGTCCAAATTAAACATTTTTAGGTTCTGTTTATAAGTTTTCTGGATTGGAGAAGGTCTGACTGAGTATTCAAGACAGTTTCAGACTTGAGGACAAAAAAGAGAAGAAGTCTTGTATGAGAGTAATATATTAAGACTACCCTCCAAACTGAAGGTACTAATTAGCAGCAAACTCAGGGATGGTGAATCCTTTTTTGGCAAACTATATAGGCAATTAAAGTTTTATTACTGAATTGCTGAAATACAGCATGGATTTATAAGAACAATATTATTAACCACTGCAGTATAGGGTTAGCCCAGAGGTGTCTTTAAATGTATTATACGTGTCATAGGTTTCCCATTCCTGCTCTAACTCTATCATCTCTCCAACATAGTTTCTCTTTTCTCCCAAATACATCTGTCTCCCTCCTTAGTTCCTTCTCTAGTTCCTTCTCTTTCTAGTCCCCTGTCAAACGCTCTCTCTTCCACCATCTCTCTCGTATCTCAGTCCACGGCTTGAGTAATTACTGTTGGGAATATCACTCCTGGCCAGCAGGAGGAAGCAAAGAGCACCACAGTTAAACTGTTAAGTATCACTCCCTTACCCACAACCCCCAGTCATTCTCTTTGCCTTTGGTGCATGGAGGAGGTGAAGTTTAGGTGTCTGAAGAAACATTTTGATTTAATCTACAAGCAAGTTTTGGGATATAGCCGTATTCCATGTCATTCCTTGCAGTCGGGTAGTGGTGGCTTTAAAGCAGTTAGGAACTTGTAAAGGTACTTACTGAGTTTTCCTAACAATTGCTGCCCTAGTTTAGAAAGCGAGAGTTGGCTACTCTGTTCTTTCTTTTTCAAAGGTCTCTATGAAGAACTGTGTCTTCTAATACATTGTAACTGCCTACATGCCGGACAGCGGTGCAAGTAAGTGCTTTTTCTTCCAGTTGGGGAGACCATGAACTTAAGTAATTAAAAGACACTGCTTTTTTATTGGGACATAGATAATCCTGTTGTATAGGTTACACTGGGGCATGAAGCAGGCACTGTAGCATGTGTGAGACTAACAAAAAGAAAGGGTAAAATGTTTTATTAGGCTTTATTTTCTGACACATATTTACTTGATAAAACAATACAACTTTAAACTGAAAGTAATTTTCTATTTCAGCAGCTTATTCATTTCCCCTTTGCTTTAAAATAAACCGATGCAATATTTTAAACTGTTCGGTTTGAAAAAACAGTTATTTCTGGTACTTAGTGTACCAGGAAGCTAATTTTAGCGTCTCTCTGTGCCTTCTCTGCTCTTACTCACTATGACCTAGATTTGGAGTTTGTCGGTAGCCGTGAAAACCAGCGTTAGAGGCTCCTAACGCTGGTTTTAGGCTACCGCCGGTATTTGGAGTCACTCAAAATAGGGTCTAACGCTCACTTTTCAGCCGCGACTTTTCCATACCGCAGATCCCCTTATGTAAATTGCGTATCCTATCTTTTCAATGGGATTTTTCTAACTCCGGTATTTAGAGTCGTGTCTGAAGTGAGCGTTAGACATCTAACGACAAAACTCCAGCCGCAGGAAAAAAGTCAGTAGTTAAGAGCTTTCTGGGCTAACGCCGGTTTATAAAGCTCTTAACTACTGTACTCTAAAGTACACTAACACCCATAAACTACCTATGTACCCCTAAACCGAGGTCCCCCCACATCACCGACACTCGAATAAATTTTTTTAACCCCTAATCTGCCGACCGCCACCTACGTTATCCTTATGTACCCCTAATCTGCTCCCCCTAACACCGCCGACCCCTGTATTATATTTATTAACCCCTAATCTGCCCCCCTCAATGTCGCCTCCATCTGCCTACACTTATTAACCCCTAATCTGCCGACCGCAAAGCGCCGCCACCTACGTTATACTTATGTACCCCTAATCTGCTGCCCCTAACACCGCCGACCCCTATATTATATTTATTAACCCCTAATCTGCCCCCCACAACGTCGCCTCCACCTGCCTACACTTATTAACCCCTAATCTGCCGAGCGGACCTGAGCGCTACTATAATAAAGTTATTAACCCCTAATCCACATCACTAACCCTATAATAAATTGTATTAACCCCTAATCTGCCCTCCCTAACATCGCCGACACCTAACTTCAATTATTAACCCCTAATCTGCCGACTGGAGCTCACTGCTACTCTAATAAATGTATTAACCCCTAAAGCTAAGTCTAACCCTAACACTAACACCCCCCTAAGTTAAATATAATTTACATCTAACGAAATAAATTAACTCTTATTAAATAACTTATTCCTATTTAAAGCTAAATACTTACCTGTAAAATAAATCCTAATATAGCTACAATATAAATTATAATTATATTATAGCTATTTTAGGATTAATATTTATTTTACAGGTAACTTTGTATTTATTTTAACCAGGTACAATAGCTATTAAATAGTTAAGAACTATTTAATAGCTAAAATAGTTAAAATAATTACAAAATTACCTGTAAAATAAATACTAACCTAAGTTACAATTAAACCTAACACTACACTATCAATAAATTAATTAAATAAACTACCTACAATTAACCTAACACTACACTATCAATAAATTAATTAAATACAATTCCTACAAATAAATACAATTAAATAAACTAGCTAAAGTACAAAAAATAAAAAAGAACTAAGTTACAAAAAATAAAAAAATATTTACAAACATAAGAAAAATATTACAACAATTTTAAACTAATTACACCTACTCTAAGCCCCCTAATAAAACAACAAAGCCCCCCAAAATAAAAAATTACTAAAGTTAAAAGCTCTTTTACCTTACCAGCCCTGAACAGGGCCCTTTGCGGGGCATGCCCCAAGAAGTTCAGCTCTTTTGCCTGTAAAAAAAAACATACAATACCCCCCCCCCAACATTACAACCCACCACCCACATACCCCTAATCTAACCCAAACCCCCCTTAAATAAACCTAACACTAAGCCCCTGAAGATCATCCTACCTTGTCTTCACCTCACCAGGTATCACCGATCCGTCCTGGCTCCAAAATCTTCATCCAACCCAAGCGGGGGTTGGCGATCCATCATCCGGTGGCTGAAGAGGTCCAGAAGAGGCTCCAAAGTCTTCATCCTATCCGGGAAGAAGAGGCGATCCGGACCGGCAACCATCTTGATCCAAGCGGCATCTTCTATCTTCATCCGATGACGACCGGCTCCATCCTGAAGACCTCCACCGCGGACCCATCTTCTTCCGGTGACGTCCAACTGAAGAATGACGGTTCCTTTAAGGGACGTCATCCAAGATGGCGTCCCTCGAATTCCGATTGGCTGATAGGATTCTATCAGCCAATCGGAATTAAGGTAGGAATATTCTGATTGGCTGATGGAATCAGCCAATCAGAATCAAGTTCAATCCGATTGGCTGATCCAATCAGCCAATCAGATTGAGCTCGCATTCTATTGGCTGTTCCGATCAGCCAATAGAATGCGAGCTCAATCTGATTGGCTGATTGGATCAGCCAATCGGATTGAACTTGATTCTGATTGGCTGATTCCATCAGCCAATCAGAATATTCCTACCTTAATTCCGATTGGCTGATAGAATCCTATCAGCCAATCGGAATTCGAGGAACGCCATCTTGGACGACGTCCCTTAAAGGAACCGTCATTCTTCAGTTGGACGTCGCCGGAAGAAGATGGGTCCGCGGTGGAGGTCTTCAGGATGGAGCCGGTCGTCATCGGATGAAGATAGAAGATGCCGCTTGGATCAAGATGGTTGCCGGTCCGGATCGGCTCTTCTTCCCGGATAGGATGAAGACTTTGGAGCCTCTTCTGGACCTCTTCAGCCACCGGATGATGGATCGCCAACCCCCGCTTGGGTTGGATGAAGATTTTGGAGCCAGGACGGATCGGTGATACCTGGTGAGGTGAAGACAAGGTAGGATGATCTTCAGGGGCTTAGTGTTAGGTTTATTTAAGGGGGGTTTGGGTTAGATTAGGGGTATGTGGGTGGTGGGTTGTAATGTTGGGGGGGGGTATTGTATGTTTTTTTTTTTACAGGCAAAAGAGCTGAACTTCTTGGGGCATGCCCCGCAAAGGGCCCTGTTCAGGGCTGGTAAGGTAAAAGAGCTTTTAACTTTAGTAATTTAGAATAGGGTAGGGCATTTTTTATTTTGGGGGGCTTTGTTGTTTTATTAGGGGGCTTAGAGTAGGTGTAATTAGTTTAAAATTGTTGTAATATTTTTCTTATGTTTGTAAATATTTTTTTATTTTTTGTAACTTAGTTCTTTTTTATTTTTTGTACTTTAGCTAGTTTATTTAATTGTATTTATTTGTAGGAATTGTATTTAATTAATTTATTGATAGTGTAGTGTTAGGTTAATTGTAGGTAATTGTAGGTAGTTTATTTAATTAATTTATTGATAGTGTAGTGTTAGGTTTAATTGTAACTTAGGTTAGTATTTATTTTACAGGTAATTTTGTAATTATTTTAACTATTTCAGCTATTAAATAGTTCTTAACTATTTAATAGCTATTGTACCTGGTTAAAATAAATACAAAGTTACCTGTAAAATAAATATTAATCCTAAAATAGCTATAATATAATTATAATTTATATTGTAGCTATATTAGGATTTATTTTACAGGTAAGTATTTAGCTTTAAATAGGAATAAGTTATTTAATATGAGTTAATTAATTTCGTTAGATTAAAATTATATTTAATTTAGGGGGGTGTTAGTGTTAGGGTTAGACTTAGCTTTAGGGGTTAATCCATTTATTAGAATAGCGGTGAGCTCCGGTCGGCAGATTAGGGGTTAATAAGTGTAGGCAGGTGGAGGCGTTAGTGAGGCGGATTACGAGTTAATAACTTTATTATAATAGCGGTGCGGTCCGCTCGGCAGATTAGGGGTTAATAAGTGTAGGCAGGTGGAGGCGACGTTGAGGGGGACAGATTAGGGGTTAATAAATATAATATAGGGCTCGGCGGTGTTAGGGGCAGCAGATTAGGGGTACATAGGGATAATGTAAGTAGCGGCGGTTTACGGAGCGGCAGATTAGGGGTTAAAAATAAAATGCAGGTGTCAGCGATAGCGGGGGCGGCAGATTAGGGGTTAATAAGTGTAAGGTTAGGGGTGTTTAGACTCGGGGTACATGTTAGAGTGTTAGGTGCAGACGTAGGAAGTGTTTCCCCATAGCAAACAATGGGGCTGCGTTAAGAGCTGAACGCGGCTTTTTTGCAGGTGTTAGGTTTTTTTTCAGCTCAAACAGCCCCATTGTTTCCTATGGGGGAATCGTGCACGAGCACGTTTTTGAGGCTGGCCGCGTCCGTAAGCAACTCTGGTATTGAGAGTTGAAGCTGCATTAAAAATGCTCTACGCTCCTTTTTTGGAGCCTAACACAGCCTTTATGTGGACTCTCAATACCAGAGTTATTTTTATGGTGCGGCCAGAAAAAAGCCGGCGTTAGTTTTTCGGGTCGTTACCGACAAAACTCCAAATCTAGCCGTATGTTCCTTCACCATGCAGGAGAACATTTGCAGGGAACTCCATGTTTCTAAGTGAACATTTTTCAAGTGATAGTACTAAGAACTATACAATAATTGAACAAGATTTGAAAAGATTTGAACTACTACTGAGGCGAGCAAACATTTTTCTTGCTATCTATAAATTTTTTGCATTTACTGTTCTAATATGTTTTCTGGTCTACTTTTCCTTTTTACAACCTCTTGCCTACTTTACAGGTAGGCTCACTCATTCATAACTTACCCGTCTCCACATACGGTTTTTATAGGCCCTTCTCTCCTTTCTTGTCGCTATCTTTAGCTCTCATGAGCTACATTTTATTGTAAAATTGTTGTCACTAAACTGCACAACCTCACATAAATACTCACGCTCCTTCTCATCCACTTTTTCTCTCCATCTAGCTCCTTTTAGCATTAGGGGACATCCTGGACCCTTCTTCATTCCCACACTTACCTAGTCATGCATATCTTATAGAAACTTTAATAACAGTAACACAAATAACCTCATTTCAATCTCATGCCTCCCATAGATACACACTGCCATCACTTGTGCGCTATAAAACTCTTGCTCTGTATGCAACAATATTAGTTCTGCCTCAGACACAGCCTATCCTGCTGCTTTTTTCTTATGCACTTTAGCCATAAACCAAGGACTAGCAACAAGCAAGGAGGCTGTGTTGGCATCCTCTCTCTCCACTGTACTTTTCAATACACCCCCTCCCCACTTCTTCCCTCATATTCTCTTCCTTTGAAGCCCATACAGTTTGTTTAATCTCACCCCTATCTGCTTGAATTGCTGTCTTTATCAGCTCCCCTGGGTTACCCTCCCTTTTGCTTGAACACTTTTCCTCATGGCTACCTTAATTCCTCTCCTATGACTCACCTGCCCTCATTCCTGGGGACCTCAACATTTCCATTGATAACCCTAGCGCTCCTGGAGTTTCAAAGCTCCTGGAGCTTACTTCATCATTTGGTCTCTCACTCTTCTGCCCTCAACCTCTCCAAGTAAAACTATAATTTTATCTATGTCCTACAATACTAAGTGTATTTTTCTCCACTTTAATACCCTCCCTTTCCTCCCATTACCAATTTTCTCACAGCACATGACGTTTGAATAAATTTCAAAACTAAAATTAATTCCATCCGGCATGAAATAACCTCCTACCAAAACAATGATATCCACTCATCCCAAATCAATCCAAACTTTGAAACTCAGCCTACCCAAAAACTCAGCACATTCATGTTACAGAGGAGGAGGTTTCTGTTGTCCTTTGATCTTCCCATCTTAGTACCTGTCCCTTTGATCCTATTCCATCACAACTGCTACCTTCCTTTCCCCTACTCTTACACCAGTTTTCACACACATATTTAACCTCTCCCTTAAAGGGACATGAAACCCACATTTTTTATTTAATGATTTAGAAAGAGAATGCAATTTTAAACATCTTCCTAATTTACTTATATTATCTAATTTGTTTTATTCTCTTGATATTATTTGCTGAAAAGCATATCTAGATATGCTCAGTAGTTGCTGATTGGTTTCTGCACATAGAAACCTTGTGTGATTGGCTCACCATGTGCATTGCTTTTTCTTCAACTAAGGATATCAAAAAAATGAAGCAAAATAAATAATATAAGTAAATTGTAATGTTGCTTACATTTCTATTCTCTATCTGAATCATTAAAGAAAGATTTTGGGTTTAGTGGCCCTTTAAGTCTGGAACATTTCCATCATTCCTTAAATATGCTTTAATTACACCTATTCTTAGAAAAGCATCACTGGATCCAGCATCCCCTTGCAAACTATGGCACAATCTCTCTTCTTCCCCTTGTCTCTAAATTTATTGAGCGGATTGTTTATAAACGAATATAACACTTTCTGTCTTCTAACATCTTCTTGACCCTTTGCAATCTGGCTTTCACCCCCAACACTCTACTGAAACTGCTATCACCAAGGTGACAAATGACCTTCTTACTGCTAAGTCTAAAGGTCACTACTCCATGCTAATCCTTTTAGACCGGTCTAAAGCATTTGACACTGTTGACCATCCACTGCTGCTCCAGTCCCTTCAATCCTTGGGTTTTTGTGACACGGCTCTACTGTGGCTCTCTCCTTACATTTCTAACCATACCTTCTTTCTATCCTTCTCTGGCTCTTCCTCCTTCCCTCTACCCCTCTCTGTTAGGGTACCTCAAAGTTCAGTTCTAGGTTCCCTTCTTTTCTTAGTCTATACATCATATCTAGGCTCTTTATTTAAAGTCCTGTGGGTTTCAGTATCATCTTTATACTGATGACAACCACCAGATATTTCCTCTTCCTTGCTGACTCCTGTCATCAGCTGCCTAGCTAACATGTCATCCTGGACAGCTTAAAGTTCAACCTCTCTAAAACTGAACTCCTATTTCCTCCCTCTACCAGCTCTCCATTCCCCAAATCTCACCTCTCGCCTTTGGGTCCACTTGCTTTTTGGACTTTCTTTTGCTCCCTCATTAAGTCCCTTAGCTAACTCCTGCTACCCTAAAATATCTGTAATAAATCGTCACTTCCACAACCAAGATTCTTATCCACTCCCTTATTATTTCCCATCTTGACTACTGCAATTCTGTCTTCACTGGTCTCCTGAGCTACTGCCTGTCCCCACTGCAATCCATCATGAATGCCTCTGACAGGCTCATTTACCTTAAAGTGAAGGTAAAGTTTAGGTAATCCTAATATATCTAATCATTCTTTTTCCATTGGATAACCTAATCGCTAACTTTATTCAATAAAAAAATAAATGCAAATATTTTAATTTGATTCATTGCTTTTCTTGCTGTTGCGTCGATAAACCCTCCCAACCACTATTTCCGGATTTTTTAGTGCCATGACGTATAGAGCGGTCCCACCCGCTCTATACGTAATCTCAGAAGTGCCTTCATGGTGAGCGCTGCAAATGCGTATGCGCGATTCTGATCTTACATCCCCAATGCGCATGCGTTAATCGTGGGGAAAACATAATATTGAATGAAGAGCTTTATTCATTCATTACTATGTTACGTGAGAGACGCGACTATTAGCAAAAAGAATGTAGCGCATGCGCAGTGCATCTAGGAGAGGGATGACGTAGGGTCACGGCCGCCTAACGGCCAGAATTTCAACTGGATGAATAAACGTCAATCAAAAAGAAAGAAAAAAAGAAAAAAAAACGGACGAATTTTGAACAATGAAAAATGAAAATAAAAAGTTAGATTACGGGATATGTAAGTAAAAACCTAAAAAATGATGACTTAAAGTCCTATTCAATTTTAAAAAATATTTGAATTCTGGATTGTTGACAAGTTAACTTTACCTTCACTTTAAGCATCACTCCACATCTGCTGCAACTCTTTGTCAACGGCTCCACTGGCTTCACTTAGACCACTTGTTTTCAAACCTGTTCTCAAGCCTCTCCAACAGGCCAGGTTTTCAGGACTACCTTGCACGAGAGCAGGTAAAATAACCATGTTTACTAAGCAGCTGGTTATTTCACCTGTGCTCCAGTTCTGATAGCCTCAAAATGTGGCCTTTTAGGGAGGCCTGAGGACAGGTTTGAAAACCAGTGACTTAGCCTAAACAAAAAAAATTAAAAAAATGTACCTTAACATGTAAAGCCACTCCACTCCACAACTCACTCCCTCCGCTTTGCACACGTCCAATTTCTCACCTCAACTCTCATCACTAACTCACAGTCTTGCCTGTGCATATGATATTACCAGGAGACATCTAAATAGATTAATATCAATGGCAACCACTTCTTAAAGCTTTGAAATGTCTAGGATTCAAAGATAAAACATAATTTATGTAAGAACTTACCTGATAAATTCATTTCTTTCATATTAGCAAGAGTCCATGAGCTAGTGACGTATGGGATATACATTCCTACCAGGAGGGGCAAAGTTTCCCAAACCTCAAAATGCCTATAAATACACCCCTCACCACACCCACAAATCAGTTTAACGCATAGCCAAGAAGTGGGGTGATAAGAAAAAAAGTGCGAAAGCATAAAAAATAAGGAATTGGAATAATTGTGCTTTATACAAAAAAATCATAACCACCACAAAAAGGGTGGGCCTCATGCACTCTTGCTAATATGAAAGAAATGAATTTATCAGGTAAGTTCTTACATAAATTATGTTTTCTTTCATGTAATTAGCAAGAGTCCATGAGCTAGTGACGTATGGGATAATGACTACCCAAGATGTGGATCTTCCACGCAAGAGTCACTAGAGAGGGAGGGATAAAATAAGGACAGCCAATTCCACTGAAAATAATCCACACCCAAAATAAAGTTTAAATCTTATAATGAAAAAAAACTAAAATTATAAGCAGAAGAATCAAACTGAAAAAGCTGTCTGAAGTACTTTTCTACCAAAAACTGCTTCAGAAGAAGAAAATACATCAAAATGGTAGAATTTAGTAAAAGTATGCAAAGAGGACCAAGTTGCTGCTTTGCAGATCTGGTCAACCGAAGCTTCATTCCTAAACGCCCAGGAAGTAGAAACTGACCTAGTAGAATGAGCTGTAATTCTCTGAGGCGGAGTTTTACCCGACTCAACATAGGCATGATGAATTAAAGATTTTAACCAAGATGACAAAGAAATGGCAGAGGCCTTCTGACCTTTCCTAGAACCGGAAAAGATAACAAATAGACTAGAAGTCTTTGGGAAATTCTTAGTAGCTTCAACATAATATTTCAAAGCTCTAACTACATCCAAAGAATGCAATGATTTCTCCTTAGAATTCTTAGGATTAGGACACAATGAAGGAACCACAATTTCTCTACTAATGTTGTTAGAATTCACAACCTTAGGTAAAAATTTAAAAAAAGTTCGCAACACCGCCTTATCCTGATGAAAAGTCAGAAAAGGAGACTCACAAGAAAGAGCAGATAATTCAGAAACTCTTCTAGCAGAAGAGATGGCCAAAAGAAACAAAACTTTCCAAGAAAGTAATTTAATGTCCAATGAATGCATAGGTTCAAACGGAGGAGCTTGAAGAGCCCCCAGAACCAAATTCAAACTCCAAGGAGGAGAAATTGACTTAATGACAGGTTTTATACGAACCAAAGCTTGTACAAAACAATGAATATCAGGAAGATTAGCAATCTTTCTGTGAAAAAGAACAGAAAGAGCAGAGATTTGTCCTTTCAAGGAACTTGCATACAAACCTTTATCCAAACCATCCTGAAGAAACTGTAAAATTCTCGGAATTCTAAAAGAATGCCAGGAAAAATGATGAGAAAGACACCAAGAAATGTAAGTCTTCCAGACTCTATAATATATCTTCCTAGATACAGATTTACGAGCTTGTAACATAGTATTAATCACAGAGTCAGAGAAACCTCTTTGACTAAGAATCAAGCGTTCAATCTCCATACCTTTAAATTTAAGGATTTGAGATCCTGATGGAAAAAAGGACCTTGCGACAGAAGGTCTGGTCTTAACGGAAGAGTCCACGGTTGGCAAGAGGCCATCCGGACAAGATCCGCATACCAAAACCTGTGAGGCCATGCTGGAGCCACCAGCAGAACAAACGAGAATTCCTTCAGAATCTTGGAGATTACTCTTGGAAGAAGAACTAGAGGTGGAAAGAGATAGGCAGGATGATACTTCCAAGGAAGTGACAATGCATCCACTGCTTCCGTCTGAGGATCCCTGGATCTGGACAGATACCTGGGAAGTTTCTTGTTTAGATGAGAAGCCATCAGATCTATTTCTGGAAGTCCCCACATTTGAACAATCTGAAGAAATACCTCTGGGTGAAGAGACCATTCGCCCGGATGTAACGTTTGGCGACTGAGATAATCCGCTTCCCAATTGTCTATACCTGGGATATGAACCGCAGAAACTAGACAGGAGCTGGATTCCGCCCATACCAGTATTCGAGATACTTCTTTCATAGCTAGAGGACTGTGAGTCCCTCCTTGATGATTGATGTATGCCACAGTCGTGACATTGTCTGTCTGAAAACAAATGAACGATTCTCTGTTTAGAAGAGGCCATGACTGAAGAGCTCTGAAAATTGCACGGAGTTCCAAAATATTGATTGGTAATCTCACCTCCTGAGATTCCCAAACCCCTTGTGCTGTCAGAGACCCCCAAACAGCTCCCCAACCTGTCAGACTTGCATCTGTTGAAATTACAGTCCAGGTCGGAAGAACAAAAGAAGTCCCCTGAACTAAACGATGGTGATCTGTCCACCACGTCAGAGAGTGTCGTACAATCGGTTTTAAAGATATTAATTGAGATATCTTTGTGTAATCCCTGCACCACTGGTTCAGCATACAGAGCTGAAGAGGTCGCATGTGAAAACGAGCAAAGGGGATCGCGTCCGATGCAGCAGTCATAAGACCTAGAATTTCCATGCATAAGGCTACCGAAGGGAATGATTGAGATTGAAGGTTTCCACAAGCTGAGATCAATTTTAGACGTCTCTTGTCTGTCAGAGACAGAGTCATGGACACTGAATCTATCTGGAAACCTAAAAAGATTACCCTTGTCTGAGGAATCAATGAACTTTTCGGTAAATTGATCCTCCAACCATGATCTTGAAGAAACAACACAAGTCGATTTGTATGAGATTCTGCTAAATGTGAAGACTGAGCAAGTACCAAGATATCGTCCAAATAAGGAAATACCACAATACCCTGTTCTCTGATTACAGACAGAAGGGCACCGAGAACCTTTGTAAAAATTCTTGGAGCTGTTGCTAGGCCAAACGGCAGAGCCACAAACTGGTAATGCTTGTCTAGGAAAGAGAATCTCAGAAACTGATAGTGATCTGGATGAATCGGAATATGCAGATATGCATCCTGTAAATCTATTGTGGACATATAATGCCCTTGCTGAACAAAAGGCAGGATAGTCCTTATAGTTACCATTTTGAATGTTGATATCCTTACATAACGATTCAATATTTTTAGATCCAGAACTGGTCTGAAGGAATTCTCCTTCTTTGGTACAATGAAGAGATTTGAATAAAACCCCAGCCCCTGTTCCAGAACTGGAACTGGCATAATTACTCCAGCCAACTCTAGATCTGAAACACATTTCAGAAATGCTTGAGCTTTCGCTGGATTTACTGGGACACGGGAAAGAAAAAATCTCTTTGCAGGAGGCCTTATCTTGAAGCCAATTCTGTACCCTTCTGAAACAATGTTCTGAATCCAAAGATTGTGAATTGAATTGATCCAAATTTCTTTGAAAAAACGTAATCTGCCCCCTACCAGCTGGGCTGGAATGAGGGCCGTACCTTCATGTGTACTTGGGAGCTGGCTTTGGTTTTCTAAAAGGCTTGGATTTATTCCAGACTGGAGATGGTTTCCAAACTGATACCGCTCCTGTGGGTGAAGGATCAGGCTTTTGTTCCATATTGTGACGAAAGGAACGAAAACGATTATTAGACCTAAATTTACCTTTAGATTTTTTATCCTGTGGTAAAAAAGTTCCTTTCCCTCCAGTAACAGTTGAGATAATAGAATCCAACTGAGAACCAAATAATTTATTACCCTGGAAAGAAAGGGAAAGCAAAGTTGACTTAGAAGACATATCAGCATTCCAAGTTTTAAGCCATAAAGCTCTTCTAGCTAAAATAGCTAGAGACATATACCTGACATCGACTCTAATGATATCAAAGATGGCATCACAAATAAAGTTATTAGCATGTTGAAGAAGATTAACAATGCTATGAGAATTATGATCTGTTACTTGTTGCGCTAAAGCTTCTAACCAAAAAGTTGAAGCTGCAGCAACATCCGCTAAAGATATAGCTGGTCTAAGAAGATTACCTGAACATAAGTAAGCTTTTCTTAGAAAGGATTCAATCTTCCTATCTAAAGGATCCTTAAAGGAAGTACTATCTGCTGTAGGAATAGTAGTACGTTTAGCAAGAGTAGAGATAGCCCCATCAACTTTAGGGATTTTGTCCCAAATCTCTAATCTGTCAGATGGCACAGGATATAATTGCTTAAAACGTTTAGAAGGAGTAAATGAATTACCCAAATTATTCCATTCCCTGGAGATTACTTCAGAAATAGCATCAGGGACAGGAAAAACTTCTGGAATAACTACAGGAGATTTAAAAACCTTATTTAAATGTTTATATTTAGTATCAAGAGGATCAGAATCCTCTATTTCTAATGCAATTAAGACTTCTTTAAGTAAAGAACGAATAAATTCCATTTTAAATAAATATGAAGATTTATCAGCATCAACCTCTGAGACAGAATCCTCTGAACCAGAGGAACCATTATCAGAATCAGAATGATGATGTTCATTTAAAAATTCATCTGAAAAACCATAATTTATGTAAGAACTTACCTGATAAATTCATTTCTTACATATTAGCAAGAGTCCATGAGCTAGTGACGTATGGGATATACATTCCTACCAGGAGGGGCAAAGTTTCCCAAACCTCAAAATGCCTATAAATACACCCCTCACCACACCCACAATTCAGTTTAACGAATAGCCAAGAAGTGGGGTGATAAAAAAGTGCGAAAGCATATAAAATAAGGAATTGGAATAATTGTGCTTTATACAAAATCATAACCACCACAAAAAAAGGGCGGGCCTCATGGACTCTTGCTAATATGAAAGAAATGAATTTATCAGGTAAGTTCTTACATAAATTATGTTTTCTTTCATGTAATTAGCAAGAGTCCATGAGCTAGTGACGTATGGGATAATGACTACCCAAGATGTGGATCTTTCCACACAAGAGTCACTAGAGAGGGAGGGATAAAATAAAGACAGCCAATTCCTGCTGAAAATAATCCACACCCAAAATAAAGTTTAACGGAAAAACATAAGCAGAAGATTCAAACTGAAACCGCTGCCTGAAGTACTTTTCTACCAAAAACTGCTTCAGAAGAAGAAAATACATAAAAATGGTAGAATTTAGTAAAAGTATGCAAAGAGGACCAAGTTGCTGCTTTGCAGATCTGGTCAACCGAAGCTTCATTCCTAAACGCCCAGGAAGTAGAAACTGACCTAGTAGAATGAGCTGTAATTCTCTGAGGCGGAGTTTTACCCGACTCAATATAGGCAAGATGAATTAAAGATTTCAACCAAGATGCCAAAGAAATGGCAGAAGCTTTCTGGCCTTTTCTAGAACCGGAAAAGATAACAAATAGACTAGAAGTCTTACGAAAAGATTTCGTAGCTTCAACATAATATTTCAAAGCTCTAACAACATCCAAAGAATGCAACGATTTCTCCTTAGAATTCTTAGGATTAGGACATAATGAAGGAACCACAATTTCTCTACTAATGTTGTTGGAATTCACAACTTTAGGTAAAAATTCAAAAGAAGTTCGCAACACCGCCTTATCCTGATGAAAAATCAGAAAAGGAGACTCACAAGAAAGAGCAGATAATTCAGAAACTCTTCTGGCAGAAGAGATGGCCAAAAGGAACAAAACTTTCCAAGAAAGTAATTTAATGTCCAATGAATGCATAGGTTCAAACGGAGGAGCTTGAAGAGCTCCCAGAACCAAATTCAAACTCCAAGGAGGAGAAATTGACTTAATGACAGGTTTTATACGAACCAAAGCTTGTACAAAACAATGAATATCAGGAAGAATAGCAATCTTTCTATGAAAAAGAACAGAAAGAGCAGAGATTTGTCCTTTCAAAGAACTTGCGGACAAACCCTTATCTAAACCATCCTGAAGAAACTGTAAAATTCTCGGTATTCTAAAAGAATGCCAGGAAAAATGATGAGAAAGACACCAAGAAATATGTCTTCCAGACTCTATAATATATCTCTCGAGATACAGATTTACGAGCCTGTAACATAGTATTAATCACAGAGTCAGAGAAACCTCTTTGACCAAGAATCAAGCGTTCAATCTCCATACCTTTAAATTTAAGGATTTCAGATCCTGATGGAAAAAAGGACCTTGTGACAGAAGGTCTGGTCTTAACGGAAGAGTCCACGGTTGGCAAGAGGCCATCCGGACAAGATCCGCATACCAAAACCTGTGAGGCCATGCCGGAGCTACCAGCAGAACAAACGAGCATTCCTTCAGAATCTTGGAGATTACTCTTGGAAGAAGAACTAGAGGCGGAAAGATATAGGCAGGATGATACTTCCAAGGAAGTGATAATGCATCCACTGCCTCCGCCTGAGGATCCCGGGATCTGGACAGATACCTGGGAAGTTTCTTGTTTAGATGGGACGCGATCAGATCTATTTCTGGAAGTTCCCACATTTGAACAATCTGAAGAAATACCTCTGGGTGAAGAGACCATTCGCCCGGATGCAACGTTTGGCGACTGAGATAATCCGCTTCCCAATTGTCTACATCTGGGATATGAACCGCAGAGATTAGACAGGAGCTGGATTCCGCCCAAACCAAAATTCGAGATACTTCTTTCATAGCCAGAGGACTGTGAGTCCCTCCTTGATGATTGATGTATGCCACAGTTGTGACATTGTCTGTCTGAAAACAAATGAACGATTCTCTCTTCAGAAGAGGCCAAAACTGAAGAGCTCTGAAAATTGCACGGAGTTCCAAAATATTGATCGGTAATCTCACCTCCTGAGATTCCCAAACTCCTTGTGCCGTCAGAGATCCCCACACAGCTCCCCAACCTGTGAGACTTGCATCTGTTGAAATTACAGTCCAGGTCGGAAGCACAAAAGAAGCCCCCTGAATTAAACGATGGTGATCTGTCCACCATGTTAGAGAGTGTCGAACAATCGGTTTTAAAGATATTAATTGAGATATCTTCGTGTAATCCTTGCACCATTGCTTCAGCATACAGAGCTGAAGAGGTCGCATGTGAAAACGAGCAAAGGGGATCGCGTCCGATGCAGCAGTCATAAGACCTAGAATTTCCATGCATAAGGCTACCGAAGGGAATGATTGTGACTGAAGGTTTCGACAAGCTGCAATCAACTTTAGACGTCTCTTGTCTGTTAAAGACAGAGTCATGGACACTGAATCCATCTGGAAACCCAGAAAGGTTACCCTTGTCTGAGGAATCAAAGAACTTTTTGGTAAATTGATCCTCCAACCATGATCTTGAAGAAACAACACAAGTCGATTCGTATGAGATTCTGCTAAATGTAAAGACTGAGCAAGTACCAAGATATCGTCCAAATAAGGAAATACCACAATACCCTGTTCTCTGATTACAGACAGCAGGGCACCGAGAACCTTTGTAAAAATTCTTGGAGCTGTAGCTAGGCCAAACGGCAGAGCCACAAACTGGTAATGCTTGTCCAGAAACGAGAATCTCAGGAACTGATAATGATCTGGATGAATCGGAATATGCAGATATGCATCCTGTAAATCTATTGTGGACATATAATTCCCTTGCTGAACAAAAGGTAAGATAGTCCTTACAGTTACCATCTTGAACGTTGGTATCCTTACATAACGATTCAATATTTTTAGATCCAGAACTGGTCTGAAAGAATTCTCCTTCTTTGGTACAATGAAGAGATTTGAATAAAACCCCATCCCCTGTTCCGGAACTGGAACTGGCATAATTACTCCAGTCAACTCTAGATCTGAAACACATTTCAGAAATGCTTGAGCTTTTACTGGATTTACTGGGACACGGGAAAGAAAAAATCTCTTTGCAGGAGGTCTCAACTTGAAACCAATTCTGTACCCTTCTGAAACAATGCTCTGAATCCAAAGATTGTGAACAGAATTGATCCAAATTTCCTTGAAAAAACGTAACCTGCCCCCTACCAGCTGAGCTGGAATGAGGGCCGCACCTTCATGTGGACTTAGAAGCAGGCTTTGCCTTTCTAGCTGGCTTGGATTTATTCCAGACTGGAGATGGTCTCCAAACTGAAACTGCTCCTGAGGATGAAGGATCAGGCTTTTGTTCTTTGTTGAAACGAAAGGAATGAAAACGATTATTAGCCCTGTTTTTACCTTTAGATTTTTTATCCTGTGGTAAAAAAGTTCCTTTCCCACCAGTAACAGTTGAAATAATGGAATCCAACTGAGAACCAAATAATTTGTTACCCTGGAAAGAAATGGAAAGTAAAGTTGATTTAGAAGCCATATCAGCATTCCAAGTTTTAAGCCATAAAGCTCTTCTAGCTAAAATAGCTAGAGACATAAACCTGACATCAACTCTGATAATATCAAAAATAGCATCACAGATAAAATTATTAGCATGCTGAAGAAGAATAATAATATCATGAGAATCACGATGTGTTACTTGTTGCGCTAAAGTTTCCAACCAAAAAGTTGAAGCTGCAGCAACATCAGCCAAAGATATAGCAGGTCTAAGAAGATTACCTGAACACAGATAAGCTTTTCTTAGAAAGGATTCAATTTTCCTATCTAGAGGATCCTTAAACGAAGTACCATCTGACGTAGGAATAGTAGTACGTTTAGCAAGGGTAGAAATAGCCCCATCAACTTTAGGGATCTTGTCCCAAAATTCTAATCTGTCAGACGGCACAGGATATAATTGCTTAAAACGTTTAGAAGGAGTAAATGAATTACCCAAATTATCCCATTCTTTGGAAATTACTGCAGAAATAGCATTAGGAACAGGAAAAACTTCTGGAATAACCACAGGAGCTTTAAATACCTTATCTAAACGTTTAGAATTAGTATCAAGAGGACCAGAATCCTCTATTTCTAAAGCAATTAGTACTTCTTTAAGTAAAGAACGAATAAATTCCATTTTAAATAAATATGAAGATTTATCAGCATCAACCTCTGAGACAGAATCCTCTGAACCAGAGGAATCATCAGAATCAGAATGATGATGTTCATTTAAAAATTCATCTGTAGGGAGAGAAGTTTTAAAAGATTTTTTACGTTTACTAGAAGGAGAAATAACAGACATAGCCTTCTTTATGGATTCAGAAACAAAATCTCTTATATTATCAGGAACATTCTGCACCATAGATGTTGAAGGAACTGCAACAGGCAATGGTACTTTACTAAAGGAAATATTATCTGCTTTAACAAGTTTGTCATGACAATCAATACAAACAACAGCTGGAGGAATAGCTACCAAAAGTTTACAGCAGATACACTTAGCTTTGGTAGATTCAGCACTTGACAGCGATTTTCCTATAGTATCTTCTGACTCAGATGCAACGTGAGACATCTTGCAATATGTAAGAGAAAAAACAACATATATATAAAGCAAAATTGATCAAATTCCTTAAATGACAGTTTCAGGAATAGGAAAAAATGCCAAAGAACAAGCTTCTAGCAACCAGAAGCAATAAAAAATGAGACTTAAATAATGTGGAGACAAAAGCGACGCCCATATTTTTTCGCGCCAAATAAGACGCCCACATTATTTGGCGCCTAAATGCTTTTTGGTGCCAAAAATGACGCCACATCCGGAACGCCGACATTTTTGGCGCAAAATAACGTCAAAAAATGATGCAACTTCCGGCGACACGTATGACGCCGGAAACGGAAATAGAATTTTTGCGCCAAAAAAGTCCGCGCCAAGAATGACGCAATAAAATGAAGCATTTTCAGCCCCCGCGAGCCTAACAGCCCACAGGGAAAAAGTCAAATTTTAAGGTAAGAAAAATGTTAAATTAAAATGCATTATCCCAAATATGAAACTGACTGTCTGAAAATAAGGAAAGTTGAACATTCTGAGTCAAGGCAAATAAATGTTTGAATACATATATTTAGAACTTTATAAACAAAGTGCCCAACCATAGCTAGGAGTGTCACAGAAAATAAGACTTACTTACCCCAGGACACTCATCTACATATAGCAGATAGCCAAACCAGTACTGAAACGAGAATCAGCAGAGGTAATGGTATATATATAAGAGTATATCGTCGATCTGAAAAGGGAGGTAAGAGATGAATCTCTACGACCGATAACAGAGAACCTATGAAATAGACCCCGTAGAAGGAGATCACTGCATTCAAATAGGCAATACTCTCCTCACATCCCTCTGACATTCACTGCACGCTGAGAGGAAAACCGGGCTCCAACTTGCTGCGGAGCGCATATCAACGTAGAATCTAGCACAAACTTACTTCACCACCTCCATCGGAGGCAAAGTTTGTAAAACTGAATTGTGGGTGTGGTGAGGGGTGTATTTATAGGCATTTTGAGGTTTGGGAAACTTTGCCCCTCCTGGTAGGAATGTATATCCCATACGTCACTAGCTCATGGACTCTTGCTAATTACATGAAAGAAATGAGAAGTTTTAAAAGACCTTTTACGTTTACTAGAAGGAGGAATAACAGACATGGCCTTCTTAATGGATTTAGAAACAAAATCTCTTATGTTAACAGGAACACTCTGAGTATTAGATGTTGACGGAACAGCAACAGGTAATGTAACATTACTAAAGGAAATATTATCTGCATTAACAAGTTTGTCATGACATTCATTACAAACAACAGCTGGAGGAACAGATACCACAAGTTTACAGCAGATACACTTAACTTTGGTCGATCCAGCACCAGGCAGCGTTTTTCCAGAAGTATATTCTGACTCAGTGTCAATCTGGGACATCTTGCAATATGTAATAGAAAAAACAACATATAAAGCAAAATTGATCAAATTCCTTAAATGACAGTTTCAGGAATGGGAAAAAATGCCAGTGAACAAGCTTCTAGAAACCAGAAGCAATAAATAATGAGACTTAAATAATGTGGAGACAATAGTGACGCCCATATTTTTTAGCGCCAAAAAAGACGCCCACATTATTTGGCGCCTAAATGCTTTTGGCGCCAAAAATGATGCCACATCCGGAACGCCGACACTTTTGGCGCAAAAAAACGTCAAAAATGACGCAAATGACGCAAACAGAAAAAAAAATTTTTGCGCCAAAAAAGTCCGCGCCAAGAATGACGCAATAAAATGAAGCATTTTCAGCCCCCGCGAGCCTAACAGCCCACAGGGAAAAAAAGTCAAATTTTAAGGTAAGAAAAAAATTGATTTATTCATATGCATTATCCCAATTATGAAACTGACTGTCTGAAATAAGGAACGTTGAACATTTTGAGTCAAGGCAAATAAATGTTTGAATACAAATATTTAGAACTTTATATAAAAGTGCCCAACCATAGCTTAGAGTGTCACAGAAAATAAGACTTACTTACCCCAGGACACTCATCTACATGTAGTAGAAAGCCAAACCAGTACTGAAACGAGAATCAGTAGAGGAAATGGTATATATAAGAGTATATCGTCGATCTGAAAAGGGAGGTAAGAGATGAATCTCTACGACCGATAACAGAGAACCTATGAAATAGACCCCGTAGAAGGAGATCATTGAATTCAAATAGGCAAAACTCTCCTCACATCCCTCTGACATTCACTGCACGCTGAGAGGAAAACCGGGCTCCAACCTGCTGCGGAGCGCATTTCAACGTAGAATCTAGCACAAACTTACTTCACCACCTCCATAGGAGGCAAAGTTTGTAAAACTGATTTGTGGGTGTGGTGAGGGGTGTATTTATAGGCATTTTGAGGTTTGGGAAACTTTGCCCCTCCTGGTAGGAATGTATATCCCATATGTCACTAGCTCATGGACTCTTGCTAATTACATGAAAGAAAACTAATTTTGGCTAATGTTTAAAAAAAATAAAAGTAATTTTAAAGATCAATAAATAAATTAAAGGGATTAAAAACATTTTATTTTTTTCATGACTCTGACAAAGCATACATTTTAAAAAACAAAATAAAAAAATCTTTCAAACATTTCTATTATAATTTTTTCTTCATTCTCTTGGTATCCTTGTTTGAATTAGCAGCAATGCACTACTGAGAGAGCTGAAGACATAAAGCAAACCATTAAGAGACATATATGTACAGCCACCAAACAGCAGCTAGCTTCCAATAGCGCACTGCTTCTGTTGAGCCTACCTATGTATGCATTTCAGCAAAGGATACAAAGAGAATTATGTCAATTTGATATAAATAAATTAAAATTTCTATTAAAATTGAATGACCTACCTGAGCCATAGTCTGACTCACATGCCCCTTTAATGATATGTGGCTCGTCTAAGTGACTGACCCAGAACAATGTCAAATACCTAAACAACATTGAAATAATATTCTATGGCGTAATTTCAATATAATGAAACTATGTTAAATATACTAAGTACATGTTGCATAGTTTATAGAAATAGGTAAATGTTCCGTAATTTCAGTGTCAAACAGAAATAAACATATCAATTTGCAAAGTAGTTCAGAATGCTGAGAGAAAAAATTCCAATATGCATAATATTATACGTTTGTTTTATACCTGACACCTACGCATATATAAGGAGCATTATATAATTTTACACCACTTTAAAGCTAAGCATTCATAGATCTACTAAACCCTTTAAAGGTCTAGTAAATACAGTAGATTTGCATAAACAATAAATGCATAATAACAAAACAATGCAATAGCACTTAGTCTGAACTTCAAATGAGAAGTAGATTTTTTTCTGACAAATTTCAGTAATGTCTATCTCCACTCCTCCTGTATCATGTGACAGCCATCAGCAAATCACAAATGCATATACATATATTCTGTGAGTTCTTGCACATGCTCAGTAGGAGCTGGTGAGTAAAAAAGTGTCAATATAAAGAGACTATGCACATTCTGTTAATGGAAGTAAATTGGAAAGTTGTTTAAAATGGTATGCTCTATTTAAATCATGAAAGTTTAATTTGAATTGAGTGTCCCTTTAACTGGAATTCAAGCCTATTAGGGAGGCTCTAATAGCTTGGTCTTGCCGCAACAAAATCTCTTAAAGGGACAGTCTACTCCAGAATTTCTATTGTTTAAAAAGATAGCTAATCCCTTTTATTACCCAATCCCAAGTTTTGCATAACCAACACTGTTATACTAATACACCTTTTACTTCTGTGATTACCTTGTATCTAAGCCTCTGCAGACTGCCCCCATATCTCAGTTCTTTTGACAGACTTGCATTTTAGCCAATCAGTACTGACTCTTAAATAACTCCATGGGAGTGAGCATAATGTTTAACTATGACACTCATGAACTAGCAGTGTCTAACTGTCAAAATGCACTGAGATAAGAGGCAGTTCAACGGCTTAGAAATTAGCATATGAACTTACCTAGGTTTAGCTTTCCACAACGAATACCAAGAGAACAAAGCAAATTTGATGATAAAAGTAAATTGGAAAGTTGTTTAAAATTGCATGCCTTATCTGAATCAGGAAAGTTTAAATTTTGACTAGACTGTCCCTTTAACGATCAGCAACGTACAGGTGTTAAGTAAAGTTTAAAATTTGAAAAAAATAAATTAATCCTAAGGTATACTTGCAAGTTTTATACACTGTCCTGAACAATTTCATCTTCCCTAAGTACAAGGTGAGCTATTGATGCAAATCAGCTTCTGTCTTCAAGACTTCAAGTTTTAGATTATTCAAAGTTAAAACAAAAGCAAATAAAATAATAAATAAAAGCAAGAGTAGAATATTATAGGGAGAAAAAAAGAGGTGTAGAAGAAATATGTATAAATTGCCCAAGGCTTTCTATGATATACCCAATTTCTGTCCGACCAGTAAAAAGAAAATTATTTTTATAGATCTGACGTTGCATAGATAAATTCAGTATTAAATAAATTGTTATATGGATAGGTAAAACAGTACATTAGTACAATGCATTATGATTTTTCTATTTGTTTTGTACAAATCAGATCACTTTCAGCTGAATATTTATTTCAGAATCTACTTGCCAGATTTGTACAGCTAAGTAGTGATGTCAAATTTCCAGAAGTTTTGAAGCCATAGGAAAAACTGTTTTTTGTTTTTTGAAAAAAATGGACATTTTTGGAAATTAAAAAAAAGGAATAATGATCTTACAAATTAAAAAGTAATTTTGTTACATTGGGAACATAATTGTGTTATGCTCGAAATAAAAGTGCAAATTCAGTAGATATTAATCTAAATTTGCTTTTTAAAACTTTTATTTGTTACAAATGGAACCACAAAGTCTGGATATGATAAGAACACGCAAACTATAAAAAAACTGAAGAAACCATCAACATAACAAAATTAAGAACATTACTTTGTCATCTTTAATTCTCCTACTGATTCATAATACCAAAGGGAAAGCACTTCCATTAAAGAGACACTCCAGACCACTAAAGCACTTCAGCTTGCTGAAGTGCTTTAGGTGTGTTTAGGAGTTCTGTTTTATTAAAGTGGCTATTTAATAAGAAGGCACTTTAATTAAACCGGAATGGGTATGCCCCCTGGCTCTCAAGCTGACAACGAGGAGGGCTGTCTCTTTCAGTATGAGAGAACTATAGTTCTCTTGTAGTGATAGGGCAGCATTGGCCAATGCAAGAACATGATCAACTTTTTTCTTGATTTTCAGATGTCATCCTATCTATAAATGAAGGTACTGTGCATTTTTTGGAGACTGTTGTTTGGAACACTTGTTTACTTGAAGATGCTGCTGGTGTAGAAGACCTTTGTGATGATGCGGCTGTTACAGAAGGCGCAGAAATAGTGTTTCTGGAATGTGAACATTGGAGGGAAAAGCTTCTTGCACTTTCATTGCTAGGACCTTCCTCATTTAATTCCATTAATTATTTGTGAAGGCTAGGACTACTAGGACACCTCTGGCATGCAAGGATGAGTTTTATCATCCTTTTAGCATTTGTAAAAGCATATGTCTTTTGACAGTACTGTATTTGCAAATTGTAGTTTTGTCCCAGAAGAAACTGCACTGTGGAAATGTTTTAAAATGCTGGATGTTGGTCTTTAGTGGTATTTAGTGGCCATATTACAGGTACATACTATGCTGTGAGGGGGGGGGGGGCAGAATATTAGTAGGAATAAAGTAATCATTTAGATAATGGCTATGAAGACAAACTTATGCCAATAAAATATGGATACATTTTCAGATTTCAGAATATAAACTCTTAGTTTTAAATTAAGGCCTGAGAGGACAGAAACAACTCAATCAACTATACCAACAAGATGGAGCCCACAAGCAAGATAAACTGAAACCTTTTTCCTTGCAGTGCCCCCTAGAGACAGAAATACAATAATAGATATAATTCTTTTATTTGAGAATTGCATCCTCAGTATTTTCTTAGTACTTGAATTGTATTTCAAGCTTTGCTTCCCTTCAGGGTACACAGATTGCAATGATTTGAGAATTTACATAAAGTCTCATAAGTCTTCTTAGCACTCCCTAAAATGTACACACTTGGAACTTACTGCAGTATACAAACTGGATTGGTTGCAGGTACAAATGTGTAAAGCAGATCCAATATGGATGCTGCAGTGACAGGTGCACAGTTTGTAAGGGATGGAAAAACAGCTTCAGGACCTTACTGCTATGGAATAACAAAGCAAGGAAGAAGAAATTGTTAAAATGCATGCATTAAAGGGATATTAAGCACTATATACATTCTAGATAGAATGAGGTATTCAAAGCAAAGCATGAGAATAATAAGCAGATAAGGTTACCAGCTGTCCTCCATAGCCGCTGCAAAAAATAACTGATGTATACTTTGCTGTGTAATTGGCTGCCTGCACCACTTGAGTTGATGCGCTGGTCTTTACCGGTGCTCTAAAATTTTCCAGGACCCAGAAGAATGCAGGACCATGTCACTTATGGTCACAACGCTCAGCTGTCTGACTGCAAATCCCCTCAAAGCGCATGCACTTCATTGAGTCCCCACATCAACCATATATACAATGGGCACTGAAATTCCCCCATCTTCACTATCTTTTTTTTGCCTCCACCTGGGGGGTTCAAGGGGGGCCCCAAGACCCCCTTGTAAACCTTTTTCCCCAAGGTTCACTTGGGGTGGATGCCAGAAAATCGGCGGGGCACCCCCCTTGAATCCCCCAGTCAGAGGCAAATAAAATAGTGAAGATTGGGGAATTACAGTGCCCATTATATATATGTGTGGTTAGAGATTAGGTTCTGTGATGTAGCGCATGCACAGACTTGTTCTCGGCCCCATAAGAATGCAGGACCGCGGTGAATGATGCGCTGAATAATGCAGTGACGCAGTGGAGTGCATGCGTAGTGAATGAATTTGCAGTCACAAAGCTGAGCGGTGTCACCGGAAGTGACGCAGTCCAGCATTCCTATGGGGTCCAGGAAACTTCTCCATGGTTAGGACTGGCAGGGTGACCCATCGACTAACCGCATCAGAGATTTTGCCCTCCGGTGAAAAATATCCACACAGATGCAGACGGAGTGCGGTGCTTCAAAGGATTTGGCCGTCAACTGAAAGATCCATAGGAGCTCTTTGATACTGGAATGAGTTTTCCTCCTTCAAGGCTCTAACAGTGAAAACTTGCAGGAATATTTGGCTACAATCGGCTATGTATTTGAAGCCCCCCGTATCTCCTATATACTTCTTCAGATGAGCATATATATGGTAATCATTTTCTCAGAGACACTTTAAGGAACTATCTTTAATAAACAAGTGACTCTTTTTTTACAGGGGACAATTTGGGACTATTATTATATTAATGTGTTGTATTTTTTTGTATTACTAATAAACTTTGATATTGCTTGTTTAGGTTCTTATATGTCAGTATTTGGCTTCCCCTTACGTATTCTAGGGTTCTAGGGTAGCCAGCCTAATTGATCTTTAGGCAAGAGTGCTGATTAGAAGTCTTTTGTTTCTTTTATTATTTTTTTAAAGTATATTATGACTTAAGCACCGTTATTAATATATATACGTTTGCCTTTCCGTAAATCTTCCAGTGCGTGAAGAATAATTATTTTCATAATTTGAACTTCTAAGTTCAAAATACAAATAGTTGTATCATAAAATAGGCTGACCATGGGCATTCCACGGGCGTGTATGAAATAGTCTCAAATTCCAGCGTAATATCTAAACATTTCTGCGCTACAGTTCTCGCTGTTTTTTCTTGCAAATTAAAATGTGGTGAGCTGCTATTAAAATACACAAAACACTAATTACTCTGAAAGGAAAACCTATGCATACAAAAATAACAGCAATTTTACGGTACATTGTGCTTAAAGAAGCGCATTTTAATTTGTATTAGGCGTAATATTCAAGTTTAAACATATTTTGGATTCACCCTGTGTACTTCCTCCTCCATTGTTCATTATTTGTTTTTTTAATGTATAAAACTAATTTTATTATATAATTTACAACATATTATTTATAACTCATTACTGAATCCGTTTGTACTGCAAATTAAAGCTATTCAATTAGGGGAAACGTATTACAGTAATTAAATCTAATCAACATAATCTAATTCAAAGTTAAACATTTTAAAAATGCTGTTACCATTGTCTTGCTCTACAATTCCAAAATATTTTTTTTTCCCCTTTTTTATTTTCTGGCTTTATTAAAGGGACAGTAAAGTCACAAAAAATCTTTCATGATTTAAATATGACATGTAATTTTAAACAACTTTCCAATTTACTTTTATTACCAATTTTGCTTTGTTCTCTTGGTATTCTTAGTTGAAAGCTAAATCTAGGAGGTTCATGTGCTAATTTCTTAGACCTTGAAGACTGCCTCATTTTGACAATTTGTCATCACTAGAGGGCGTTAGTTCATGTGTTTCATATAGATAACATTGAGCTCCGGCACGTGAAGCTCCTAAGAGCAAGCACTGATTGGCTAAAAATGCATGTCTGTCAAAAGAACTGAAATAAGGGGGCAGTTTGCAGAGGCATAGATACAAGGTAATCACAGAGGTAAAAAGTATATTATTATAACTGTGTTGGTTATGCAAAATTGGGGAATGGGTAATAAAGGGATTATCTACCTTTTTAAACAACAAAAATTCTGGTATTTACTGTCCCTTTAAATATATAGCAATAAGTTTACTATAGCAATAAGTTTACACATTTCCATAAAATACTGTCAACCCAGTTCATTATTATTATTATTATTTTGCAATATTGTAATATTTAACAAAATAAAAAACAAACATATAACCTCCATAACATTAATTACACAGACTGGGATCTCTCAGGCCAGAGGAAACAGCGAGTTGCAGCTGAGAAACGCGTTGCAAGTGTCTCAAGGGGCAATTGTATCCCCCTGTTTGTAAGAGTTGTTTTTATTCTGTTTTAATAAACCACTATTTTATACTACAAACACGAGTCTGTTTGAGAGAAGTGAATCTGCCGGACCACACTACCGTTGGAGCAGTGAGCTGGGACACTGAGAGATCCCAGTCTTTGACAATCAGTACATTGGTGCTGCCACAATTGTGAGTACAGCGATTTCCTTCTATCTGTTTGTTACACTAGGAGGTGCCCTCTGTTTGTGTCTCCACACAGATTGTTTATCATCCAAATATTAAGGAGAGGAGCAGCCCTGAGAATGTATCACATCCTATTCTCCCAAATGAGAAGATTTATCTATGAGTTTATTCTAAGATCCTGGTCTGATCTAAGACATTACAAAAGAATTGACATTGCTATTTCCACCTTTATCATGCTGGATTTAAACCAATTTAATATTTCATTTAATATCACATATACACATACAGTATTGCTATATATATATATATATATATATATATATATATATATATATATATATATATATATATATATATATATATATATATATATATATATATTCATATATATTGTATCAATACAATTGATATTCATTGTGCCATCACGTATAGCTTTTGATTGTATTTGGTAGCTCACACCAGGCGCACCCTAGGGACCTTAGCTGTTTATTGGCATAAGTTGTCTAGTATAACATAGATTTGCATACGAAGAGAGAAGCGCTCTACCAGGAACGAACAACAGCTCACCAGCTAGTTCTATGGCGATTTACCACACGTAAGCAGCCTCTTTTAGACCAGTGTGCTTTTCACAGAAGAAAACTTTCCTGAAGTATATCAGTCTGATCCCGCCAAGTAAGGTCAGTCCAGCCCTGAAATACCAGGCAATTTTCTCCTCTGAACAAGGAACATGACAACCACAGACGATCGTTTTGGCCTCCTATGGGCCTCGTCAGTGAGGTGTAGCCACATTCCTCTATGCACACTGGGCAAGGAGTCCACATCTGGTTTTCCCATCACCCATAGGGAGACTTCCCCAGGGTCATTTTAATTTGCATACGAAGAGAGAAGCGCTCTACCAGGAACGAACAACAGCTCATCAGCTAGTTCTATGGCAATTTACCACCCGGAAACAGCCTCTTTTAGACCAGTATGCTTTTCACAGAAGAAAACTTTCCTGAAGTATATCAGTCTGATCCCACCAAGTAAGGTCAGTCCAGCCCGAAATACCAGGCAATTCTCCTCTGAACAAGGAACATGACAAACCCAGATGATCATTTCGGCCTCCTATGGGCCTCATCAGTGAGGTGCAGCCACATTCCTCTAAGCACACTTGGCAAGGAGTCCACGTCTGGTTTCCCCGCATCACCCATAGGGAGACTTGCCCAGGGTCATTTTAATTTGCATACGAAGAGAGAAGCGCTCTACCAGGAATGAACAACAGCTCATCAGCCAGTTCTATGGCGATAACATAGATTATACAGGTCTATCAGGTCATCAAACAGGTGTGTTACAAGGTGGATACAAGTACATATATCGAGCCGCCATAAACAAATAAAATAATAAATACTAAACAATAATGTCGGCAAGAAAGCTTGAATGAAAAATAGGAGTATGTGTAAAAATTACTTCTCCTGGACTAATAATCCCTATATCATATCTAGTGAATATTCAAACCTTTGCCTTCTGGAAACCCAGTGAAATTTGCTATCATAAAAAATGTCCAACTTATTTAGTCTATAATAATTCTTCTAGGGACATGTTGCTGTCAATGGCTCTATCCACATGTATCCTGTAGGAACAGTCTGAGACCACCAGTTCCTGGCTATTAGAGATTTAACAGAATTTAAGGAGTATTGTTGAATCTTGAGACAGAGCTTGCATGGGCATTTTGGTAATGCCCTCATTATTTCTATGGGAGCCAGATTGCCACTCGCAGGGACAGGCCTTTTCTTTTGAGAATTGCACCAGCACTGACCCATTCAAGGCTAAACATGTTTTTCCCTAAGAATTGGCCTTTGAGTAAACAGTAATAAAGAAGATAAGGAGTGCTTTGTGTAAATAATTAGATAACATAATAAGGTATTCTCTATCTACAAGACCAACAAATTATATTGGGTTATGGTTTCAGTTAGCAGAAACAGCTATTTCATATACAAAATATACCTAAATTAACTATTTCCCATACATTTTAAACTCTGTAGTTGGTATAGCAAGTAATTAAGGAGAAACCAATGTTACAGTACACTGTCCCTTTAAAATACTAATTGATACCCTGGCTCAAGATGAGTCAATTTGACACACAGTTGATACTTAACAATGTATGTGCCTGAAATAGAGAATGTGTATCACTTATATAAAGTAGACTCTGGAAAATTAGCCTGTCCTGGTAAATGTTTTCAACTTGAGTGACGTGCTTAACAGGATGAGACAATATGAGAATATAATACTGGATTTAGGACGATGAGTGTTTTTTTCTGAGCAGCAGAACCAGTCTCTTTGTTTTTCTGGTCAGGAATGCTGCAGTGCAGCAAGTGATCAATGAAGATTCATTATGTCTAGACATCTGTATCACAATAGTATTTGTTACAGCAGCAGTGTCCAATATGCAACCGCAGACGCACAATTAATGAAAAACTCATGCTGCTGGCCTTTTCCCTGACACAGAAAAGAAATGATCCTACACATTTCCAGAGCTCATATATAGTTAAGTTTTTTTTTTAGGTACTGTCCCTGAATCCTCGGGCTTAAGCCATTAACAAACCATCCTTCTTCCTTCTACACCACACTAATAATTGGCACTGTACCTTGGTTCCCTATGAAGCACCATGAAAGTTTGATGAGGTTCTTAGTTTAAAAGGATGTTTGTTTTTTTACTAAAACAACATAAGAGGTCAACAACAGATTTATTTTAAATTTAGAGACCAGCCACACGTGTTTTTAGGACCAGGCAAGGGTGAGCCAGTCTTCCCTTTGATAAATTGCAGAACAGTTCGCTTGCACAATTTGTGCTCGTCATCCATGCACCACTAGTCCAAACTAATTTGTAATTAAGATTTTCAAACGTATGTTTTATTTACAATAAAGATTGTGCTTTTTTACCTCTACCTGGGTTTCCTTTTTTTAAAACAAATGCTGCAGGTATTCCTGCCAGTATAAAATGGATGTGCACCCAGTTTAGTATGTATGTTAGTAGAGCAGTTTATTCATTGACAAGCCTCCCCCTAATACTTTGTCCAGACCCAGCAGAATTATTACCAGGTGCAGCACATCCCTACATGCGCTACAGGTCATGCTGTGGATCGCAGATGAACTCCTATTATGGCATAGGGGATAGGGCTGAACAAGTACCTAGTGGGGGTTGAGGGGTAAGTTTTTTTTCTTTATTTTTTTAAAGGGAAATTTTGATAAAAATTATGCCTTGGTCACAATCCCCAGTAAAACAATTTAAGCAAGTTTCCCACTGAGGGGTTTTTTTTCTTTCAAAAAGGTTGAATTATCTGCAAGCCTGGCATCTTTTACACACTTATGGTGCTGGTATGGTAAATCTGACTGGAATATACTGTGCACATGTTTGAATGCCACTCAAGTGCATGCATGAGCATAAAAAAATGCCAAACTCAGATGTTTAAATCTGCAACCTTCCTATCATTTAAATAGCCACAACACAATCTGTGCTATAATTTCCCTTTAAAATAACAAAAATTCTTAGTTCTTAATAGAGAATAAAAAGGACAATAAATGTTTTCCCATTTATTTTGAGCAAGATTTATCATTGACGTTATCCTATATTTGCACACAAATGTATGCTCTTATTTATCATTTAAAAATGCACCTACAATTGGGCAAGTTCAACAGCAAAATTCTCCTACTTAGTGCCAAAAAATGGGTTAAACTAGAGTGCCCTTTATCAAATTGACTACATACTAATTTATAATTTTTTTGTGCCTATAATGGTGAACAACATAAGAAATAATTTCTCTTTGAACTCTTGTTAGGTGAACATGGGATTTTTTCTGATGTTAGCCGGTGTTTCTGTGGTAAGGTGCCTTGAAAGGCCAGAGGAGGAGAACGATCTACCCCTGGAAAGATGTCAACTAGTGCCCAGGGTATTCGTACCCTGTTGCTGACTAGGTGCATTGGCAGATCATGAAATTTAAGAAAAGATTTCAAATTAACAGGGAGAGTATCTAGAATCTGTATGCCCTGATTGCCAATGATCTAGAGCAACACATAAGAAGAACAAGGGCAAAAAAATAAACAATTTATGAACACTCACGGGCCACTTTATTAGGTACAATTGCTTGGTAACACAAATTGCTAATCAGCCAATCACATGGCAGCAACTTAATGCATTTAGGCATCTAGACGTGGTGAAGACAATTTGCTAAAGTTCAAACTGAACATTAGAATGGGGAAGAAAGGGGATTTAAGTGACTTTGAACGTGGAATGGTTGTTGGTGCCAGATGGGCTGGTCTGAGTATTTAAGAAACTGCTCATCTACTGGGATTTTAACACACAACCATAACTAGGGTTTACAGAGAATGGTCCGAAAAAGAGAAAATATCCAGTGAGTGGCAGTTGTGTGGACAAAAATGCATTGTTGATGTCAGGGGAGAATGGGGAGACTCGTTTGAGACAATAGAAAGGGTACAGTAACTGAAATAACCACTCGTTACAACCAAGGCATGCAGAATACCATCTCTGAACGCATAACACGTTGAACCTTGAAGCAGATGGGCTAGAGCAGCAGTAGACCACACCGGGTGCCACTCCTGTTAGCTAAGAACAAGAAATTGAGGCTACAATTCACACAGGCTCACTTGTGCGGTCTGGTGAGTCTCGATTTCAGCTGCGACATTCAGATGGTAGGGTCAGAATTTGGCGCAAACAACATGAAAGCATTTGGGCCCCTTAGTACTAATTTAAGATTGTTTAAAAGCCACGGCCTACCTGAGTATTGTTGCTGACCATGTCCATCCCTTTATGACTACAGTGTACCCATCTTCTGATGGCTACTTCCAGCAGAATAATGCACCATGTCACAAAGCTAAAATCATCTCAAACTGGTTTCTTGACCATGAAAATGAGTTCACTGTACTCCAAAGGCCTCCACAGTCACCAGATCTCAATCCAATAGAGCACCTTTGGTATGTGGTGGAGATTTGCATCATTGATGTGCAGCAGACAAATCTGCAGCAACTGCGTGATGCTATCATGTCAATATGGACCAAAATCTCTGAGGAATGTTTCTAACATCTTGTTGAATCTATGCCACAAAGAATTAAGGCAATTCTGAAGGCTAAATGGGGTCCAACCCTACCTAATAAAAAGTGGCCGGTGAGTGTATAACTTGGTATCAAATAAGCTCATCAAAATGCTGTAGCACTCTTTCAACAGTAATAGAATTCTGTGGATGCGTGAACTGGATATTTTTTTCTACTTACACTAGTGACAGAAACCATAAAAATATGTTCTGTAAAAGGGCTAAAAAATAAGCTACAAATAAATCCCAAAAAAGTAACTAGCATGTTTTGATTTTATGGGTATTTCTGTAAACAAAATTTACAAATAATGTTTTAAATTACTTCCAATAATAAATTAGGCACATATACTAATTTGAAAGTAGAAATGTATCATTACTTTGCCTGAGCTCGTCTATGAAAAAGCACAGAAAATACTAAAATTCTTTGGATAAATTTGCGCTTCTCCAAAGGCTCACTGAGGCGAATGTAGAAAAAAAAGTAGAATTCTGATAGCGCTTGAAAAATCTTGCTCAATGTGTTTTCAATTAAAAATTTTACCAGCGGGAGAAGAAAATGCTCAGCCCATTTAATAATGTGTTCCTGCAGTTAATAAGAATATAACAAACTTATCAGCTGCTTGCCTGAGTACATTGTCCCTTAAGTGATATATCTGCTAAGAAAAAAAACTTCTGTGGGCACAGAGCATTTCTTATTTCCCACAATATTCCTTTAAATGAACATTTTAAAGGGACACCTTGTAATTACAAGACATTTATTATAGAATAACATATAAGCCAATTCTTGAAGGGAGAGTAAACACTAAATACATTTTATAAGCATAGTATTGAGGTTATTCCCCATCTCCCTCTAGTCATGGGTGCTGCCATGTTGAAATCTTTCACTTCATTCCAGAGCTGACCTGTTTACACATGTTTTAACAAAATTTGCTTTATCCAAAGGCGCAAAACAATGATAAATTGGTAACTGGGTGTAATGCTAAGGTGGACTCTAGAAAATGCGAATAAAACTAGCAAATGTAACCCTTTTTTAAGCACACTGGTGCACCTTGGGGAACGCAAAAGAAGTGAGAGGAATGTATTGATGCAACTGCCCAATTTTAGGCGCACTTTGCATTAATAAAGCAGGGGATTCAGTCTATGCGGATTTATAGGCACAATTGTAAGAGAATTGCTTTGATAAATCCTGCTTTAAATGTTTTTAATTAGTACCAGTGCAATGGATTTTACATTGTCGTCTAACTCTACTAGATAAATGGATCTTACAGCAATGTCATGTCGTGATTTCCCGTAAACGTAATACAAATTGTCATGCAGCTTTTAAAAAGGTCAAATCTTGTGACTTTCTCGATGTGTAAAATGTAAAAACGATTTTCACATTTGTCCTCCACTTTACCATATTTAGCAAAGTAGCAGAAGAATGATGGAAAATAGTCATGCCACATACCATGAAGCAATTTAAGTTGGCAATCACGTCCCAAGAGAACGAACACAAATTAGAGCTGAAGTTTGTGCTTCTAGTTAAATGTTTTTCATTTAAAGCAAAAGAAACAGCAACCATGTTAACCCATAGTCAGCTTCATTATATTAATGGAAAAATAGCATTAATGCACACTGTACTGTACATTTTTTTTTCCTTAAACCACTTTGCTACTGGGAATTTCAGGGAAAAAACTTACCAAAGTACCGGAGAATATTTAGCATTTGTCTGTCACTGACTCTGTTTAAACTGAAATTGAGCTTTTGATTTACCTATCAAAACTATATATATTTTTAAAGTAGACAACCGCATCTATGATCTAGGCCCATATTTGATGCCACTATTTTTTCTGCCAGATACGATCATATTAAAAAAATTGTTAACTTTTTTTTTTGCAAACTTTGGGTTTCTCACTGAAATTATTTACACACAACTACTGCAGTCAAATGGTTGGAAAAATCTTATCTGGGATCTCCTTTGTTTAGAAATAGCAGACATTCATGGCTGTGCCATTGCTTTTTGGCAATTAGAATGCTGCTAATTGCACCTGCGCACCTTACTTGAAATACCAGGCAGTGAAGGGGTTGACCAGTTCTAAGGATAATTTTTGATGCAGAGTAGAGATTACCCTCCCACCTGACACCTCCCACTACCTGTTTCCTTCCATCTCAATTATGCAGTTTAGGGATTTTTTTAAAATTATTTTTTTCTGAAAGTATAATGATCCCACCTCCCTGATCCCCCTCAACCCTTCCTCTCCCACTAAAGGCGGCCATCTTAGGTACTGGCAGAAACTGCCACCTTGCTGGAGTAATAGCTATAGAAAAGTTATGTAAGAGGAAGTAGCAGAAATCAACCTCCTAGAGGGAATGGGAAAGAGAGTGAGAGAGACCAGTCCATGTAAAAGAATGTACCTGCAACAGCTTTGAATACAATGAACTCATATCTGCTACTTGCTATAAATGCCATACCTATTGACATATTAAAAGCAAAGATTAGTCTGAAGAGAGGTGGAGAACAGGGCAGGGAAGCAGTGGTTTGATGGCCGCTGCTTGATAAATCCTAAGGGTAGAAGGGGAGAGAAGGGCTTTATAAATCCAGCCCACAGTGCTGCAGACACGTGCACACTACTGAACTTACCTTCCTGCTTTTTAACAAAGCATAACAAGAAAACAAAGAAAATTTGATAATAGAAGCAAATTGGAAAGTTGTTTAAAATTGTATTCTCTATCTGAATCATTACATTTTTGGGGGGATTTATGTCCCTTTAATGTGCATGCTTGGTAGCCTTAGTCTTATCATATAAAAAATCAGATAGTGAAATGCAGAACTTACCCTTTATACTGAAAGCCTCTTGCTTTTGTGTAAAAAATGTGCTTGTCTTACACTCCCTATAGAGACAAAAAGATGATTCTTTAATCAAGGTTTTCTTTTCAAATGCATTTAATTAATAGCTAGGTCAGGTGATCTGCAGCATTTGGAAGGGGGGAGATAGCTTACACAATTTATTTTTCCGCATCTCTATAGAAAGCATATGGAACAAACACTATTTATTTTACAGATGCAAGAGGCATTTAATGTCTGCGTAAGAAAGCAGTTTCTGCAAACTCCTATTCTTATCCCCTAGGCAACACTCAGATTGATGGGGCTAAATAAAGTTTGAAAGAGCATTGGTATACAGGGATATTATGATGCAAACATTACATGCTCTAATTTGCAGGGGTTAAGCACATAGTTATCTATGGTCAATAATGCCAAAATGACTTGCGACTGAAGGGAATTAGAGCGTGTTATTTTTTCATCAAAATGTCCCTTTAATAATAAAATGCTCCAATGAATTGGAGCATTTTATTATTACACTGGAATGCACTTATAAAGTTCTTGCAACAGTCAATAATGTGATATGTGTGAGAGAAACGATCAATGCTACCGTGTTGCTGCTCTACTGAGATAAGACTGCTTACAATATTAACAAAAATAAAGTTTCCTACAGAGTCATTTAGCGGTGGGCATCTGGCACTAATAGCTAATCATCCATAGATTAAAGCTTTTAGGGTTAAGATTAATTAAAAAAAAGTAATTAAACAAGTCTGGCTGACCATCCTACTGATAATGTGCTATGTGACCACTACTTCAGCCGATGAATATGCCCAGAGCACAGCAACTTATGAGACTTGATATCTCTGTCTACACCAAGCCTGAGGCAGCTCTATTATAGCTGTAACTTGAGCAAGGGTCCAGCATATGTTTGGCTTTGTTCATTTATTTATTTTAAATATTTTTTGATCTAAAGCAGCTTTATTGTGTTATTAGTAACAAATAAACTGCACATCCTGTATAGAGCCGTTCACTTCTATACAGGACAGTACTGAGCATAGGGTATACAGGGCATTTGCCTCATCTCTACCCATTCTCCAGTGTTATTATTTGTGTATGATGCAAGGAGAGACATGTCCTGTCCTGCTTCTCACTGCCTGCTGTGTCTTTGAGCCAGGCCAGGACCAGTCTTGCCCTGCTCAGGTGCCTAACTATGACTTCACAAGGTGATGAGCAACAAGCGGTTATTCTTTATTTAAATATTAACTGCAATAGCTTCTATTGTTTTTATATTATTATATTTCACTGTTTACTGACAAATAGTTTGAAAAATTCAGTGACAGAAGGGTGTCACAAACTGTAAATGTAATGAATATTATGATTGTCAGTTTTGGTGTATGGTTAAAGTATAAAAGGAGTCAAAACTCACTTTATTATCATCACATACAACTTTCATATATCTCAGTTGCTCTCCCTGCAAGAATAATTCAATGTTAATATTCACAGGGTTTAGCTGTGCAACTTGGCTATTTTGGAAGTAATTATTTTGTTGAATACCTTTCCAGCAAATACATATAACCACTTGGTTACTCTTCTTTCAAGGTAATTGTACAGATTTCACTCATGGAACAGTACAATCAAAAGTTAATTTACTTCTATTATGAATTTTGCTTTGTCATTTGATATCCTTTGTTGAAGAGTAAATCTAGGAGCCTATGCGCGTGCATGTGTCTACAGTAGTCTATGGCAGCAGTGTTTGCAACTATGTATAACATTACTATAAACAATGTTGCACACACTGCTGCCAGATACCTAAAGACACATGCACGCGCCTAACCTCACCTAGGATTACTCTTTAACATAAAACATAATTTATATAAGAACTTATATGATAAATTAATTTCTTTCATATTGGCAAGAGTCCATGAGCTAGTGACGTATGGGATATACAATCCTACCAGGAGGGGCAAAGTTTCCCAAACCTCAAAATGCCTATAAATACACCTCCCACTACACCCACAACTCAGTTTAACAAATAGCCAAGTAGTGAGGTTATAAAATAAGGAGTAAAAAAGCATAGAAAAAGAGGAACTGGAAATATAATTGTGCTTTTATACAAAAAATCATAACCACCATAATAAAGGTGGGTCTCATGGACTCTTGCCAATATGAAGGAAATTAATTTATCAGGTAAGTTCTTACATAAATTATGTTTTCTTTCATGTAATTGGCAAGAGTCCATGAGCTAGTGACGTATGGGATAGAAATACCCAAGATATGGAAGTCCACAGAAGAGTCACTAGAGAGGGAGGGATACAATAAAAACAGTTATTTCTGCTGAAAAAATAGATTGATACAAAAAAATAAGTCTTTCTTATAAATTTCAAGAAAAAAACTTAAATCTTAAGCAGAATAATCAAACTGAGACAGCTACCAAAGACTGCTTCAGAAGAAGCAAATACATCAAAATGGTAACATTTTGTAAAAGTATGCAAAGAAGACCAAGTTGCTGCTTTGCAAATCTGATCAACCGAAGCTTCATTCTTAAAAGCCCAAGAAGTGGCGACTGATCTAGTAGAATGAGCTGTAATTCTCTGAGGCGGAGACTGTACCGCCTCCAAATAAGCCTTGTGAATCAAAAGCTTTAACCAAGATGCCAAAGAAATGGCAGAGGCTTTCTGACTTTTCCTAGGACCAGAAAAAAAACAACAAATAGACTAGAAGTCTTTCTGAAATCCTTAGTAGCTTCGACATAATATTTCAAAGCTCTTAAAACATCCAAATAATGTAAAGATCTTTCTAAGAATTAGGACACAAAGAAGGAACAACAATTTCCCTACTAATGTTGTTAGAATTCACAACCTTAGGAAGAAATTTAAGGTTAAGTCCGCAAAACAGCTTTATCCTGATGGAAAATCAGAAAAGGAGACTCATAAGAGAGAGCAGACAATTCAGAAACTCTTCTAGCTGAAGAGAAAGCCAAAAGGAATAATACTTTCCAAGAAAGTAGTTTAATATCCAAAGAATGCATAGGCTCAAAAGGAGGAGCCTGCAAAGCCTTTAAAACCAAATTAAGACTCCAAGGAGGAGAAATTGATTTAATAACAGGCTAGATATGAACCAAAGGCTGAACAAAAAAGTGAATGTCAGGAAGATTAGCAATCTTTCTGTGAAATAAAACAGAAAGAGCAGAGATTTGTCCTTTCAAAGTTCTTACAGACAAACCTTTATCCAAACCATCCTGAAGAAATTATAAAATTCTAGTAATTCTAAAAGAATGCCAAGAGAATTTATCAGAAGAACACCATGAAATATAGGTTTTCCAAACCCGATAATAAAAATCTTCTTGAAACAGACTTACAAGCCTATAGCGAAGTATTAATCACTGAATCAGAGAAACATCTATGACTAAGCACTAAGCATTCAATTTCCATACCTTCAAATTTAGCGATTTGAGATCCTAATGGAAAAACGTCCCTTGAGACAGAAGGTCTGGTCTTAACGGAAGTGGCCAAGATTGGCAACTTGACATCCAGACATGATCCGCAAACCAAAATCTGTGAGGCCATACTGGTGCTATCAGAAACACATGCAATTGTTCCATTATGATCTTGGAGATCACCCTTGGAAGAAGAACTAGAGGCAGAAAGATGTAAGCAGGTTGGTGAAACCAAGGAACTGCTAACACATCCACCACCTCAGCCTGAGGATCCCTGGACTTGGAAAGGTACCTGGGAAGTTTCTTGTTTAGATGGGAAGCCATCAGATCTATTTCGGGAAGACCCCACATCTTTACAATCTGACAAAATACATCTGGATGGAGAGACCACTCCTCTGGGTGTAAAGACTGACAGCTGATATAATCCGCTTCCCAATTGTCTACACCTGGGATATGTATCGCAGAAATTAGACAGGAATTGGATTCCGCCCAAGAAAGTATTCGAGATACTTCTTTCATCGCTAAAGGGCTGCGAGTCCCACCCTGATGATTGACATATGCCACAGTTTGGTCTGTCTGAAAACAAATGAATGATTCTCTCTTTAATAGAGGACAAGCCTGAAGAGCCCTGAAAATAGCATGGAGTTCTAAAATATTGATTGGTAACCTCGCCTCTTGAGGATTCCAAACCCCTTGTGCTGTCAGAGACCCCCAGACTGCTCCCCAACCTGTGAGACTTGCATCTGTTGAAATCACAGTCCAAGAAGGATGAACAAAAGAGGCCCCTTGAATAATCCGATGATGGCCTAACCACCAAGTCAGAGAAAGTCTAGTGTTGGGATTTAAGAATATCAATTGTGATATCCGAGTATAATCCCAGCATGCAAAGCTACAGAGGTCTCATATGAAAACGAACAAAGGGGATCGCGTCTGATGCTGCAGTCATGAGACCTAAAACTTCCATGCACATAGCCACTGAAGGGAATGATCGAGACTGACGGTTTAGACAGGTTGAAACCAACTTCAAACATCTCTTGTCTGTTAAAGACAGAGTCATGGATACTGAATCAATCTGGAAACCTAAAAATGTAACCCTTGTGTGACGGATAGCCCCGGCTCCGCCAAAAGGGGTCCTGCTTCCTCCCTGCCGACTGCAGCTATGTAGCTGGCAAGTGACCACAGCCTGTAGACAGTCACCCCTGATGCCTGACAGCACCAGTACTCAGGGTCCCACCCTGTGGCAGACTCCAGCTACCCAGACTAGGTAGCTCTTCCAGCGTGTCCTTCCTCTGCCTGGAACAGGCTGCTATGTAGCTCAGGATAGTGATTTTAGCTGGAGCTCACCCAAATAACTAGACACACTAGCATTCAGGTTACACAGGAACTGATTTTATTGAAAACACACACTCCTTTTATACAGTCAGCTCATCTTGATAAGACCCTGGACAATCCCACTATTTTCCCGCCATTCCCACCCCTCCAGACAGCCTGGCACCTCCATAGGAGCCACAGTCTCACATAATCACAATACATATGGGTGGCAGTTTCGGGGTGATCCCGGTGGAGCGGCAGCACTTCCAGGGTGTCATTGTAAAGCTCTCAGTCCCCAGATTTCACAGTACAAAAATCAGCATGATTCGTTACTGGGTACCGGAGTTACAGTCCGATTAAGTTATGGGGTTAGGGGTGTCCAAAACCACCCCTTGTACTCCCCGGGGGCTACTAATCCCAAAAAGAGCGGAGCTCTGGGGCACATGGTTGCTGGAGCGACCTGGGTTAAAGTTAGCGGGTGTTCTGCTTTCCTGTGGCCGACCGTGAGTTCCAGGAGCCTGGCCAGCCTGAGAGAGGTTAGGCGGGTGTCCGTTGTAAGGCGGCCGACCGGGAGTTCCAGGAGCCCGGCCAGCCTAGGAGGGTTTTCCTGGTCATACACCAACTTTTCTCTGAACACAAAAACAACACAAAGCAAACAAACAGCTTCCAGAGATGGTGGTTGCTCTGAGGAGCCCAAAACCACTGAGAAACAACAGGGGTGAGGTTGTAGGGGGTTGCCTTAGCCGTCTGATATCCGTGACACCTTGTCTGAGGAATCAAGAAACTCTTTGGTAAACTGATCCTCCAACCATGTTTTTGAAAAAAACAATACTAGTTGATTCCTGTGAGATTCTGCTAAATGAAAAGATTGAGCCAGTACCAAGATATCGTCCAAATAAGGAAACACTGCAATACCCTGCTCTCTGATTACAGATAGAAGGGCACTGAGAGCCTTCGAAAAGATTCTTGGAGCTGTCGCTAGGCCAAATGGAAGAGCAACAAATTGGTAATGCTTGTCTAGAAAAGAGAATCTCAGAAACCGATAGTGGTCTGGATGAATCGGAATTTGAAGATATGCATCCTGTAAGCCTATTGTGGACATGTAATGATCTTGCTGAACAAAAGGCAGAATCGTCCTTATAGTCACCATTTTGAAAGATGGGACCCTTACAAAGTGATTCAAAAACTTGAATTTTCCTTCTTCGGGACAATGAATAGATTTTAATAAAACCCCAGACCCTGTTCCAGAAGTGGAACTGGTACAATTACCCCTGAAAGCTCAAGATCTAAAACACACTTCAGAAAGGCCTGAGCTTTCACAGGATTTGTTGGAATGTGAGAAAGAAAAAATCTTCTCACAGGTGGTCTTATTCTGAAACCTATTCGATACCCATGAGAGACAATATTCTGAATCCAATGATTCTGAACGGAACCTACCCAAACATCTTGAAATCATTTCAATCTGCCCCCCACCAGTAGAACTTGATTGAGGGCCACACCTTCATGCAGTCTTAGGAGCTGGCTTTGGTTTCTTATAAGGCTTGGATTTATTCCAATTCGAAGATGGCTTCCAATTTGAGCCAGAGTCCTTAGGGGAAGGAGTGGTTTTCTGATCTCTATTCTGACGAAAGGAACAAAACCAATTAGAAGCTTTAGATTTACCCTTAGATTTTTTTTATCTTGGGGCAGAAAACCTTCCTAACCCCCAGTTAAAGTGTAAATAATAGAATCCAACTGAGATCCAAATAAATTATTACCCTGGAATGATAGAGATAGTAACCTAGATTTAGATACAATGTCAGCATTCCATGATTTGAGCCATTAAGCTCTTCTAGCTTAAATAGCCAAAGACATAGATTTTACATCAATCTTGATGATATCAAAAATAGCATCACAGATAAAATGATTATCATGTTGAAGCAAACGAGCAATGCTAGACAAATCAGGATCTTTTTCCCGTTGTGCTAAGCTATCCAACCAAAAATTTGATGCAGCCGCAACACCAGCCATAGAAATGGCAGGCCTGAGAATATAGCAAGAATGTAAATAAGCTTAGATAAGATTCAATTTTCCTATCAAAAGGATCCTTAAAAGAAGTACTATCTTCCATAGAAATAGTAGTATGCTTGGCAAGAGTAGAAATAGCCCCATCAACATTAGGGACTTTTTCCCAAAACTCTGAATTAGCTACTGGCAAAGGGTACAACCTTTTAAACCTAGAAGAAGGAACAAAAGTAGTACCAGGCTTATACTATTCCATAGCAATCACATCAGAAATAGCATCAGGAACAGGAAAAACCTCAGGAGTAATCACAGGAGGTTTATAAACAGAATTTAAACGTTTACTGGATTTGTTATCAAGAGGACCAGACTCCTCAATATCCAAAGTAACCAAAACTTCTTTCAACAAAGAATGAATATACTCAATCTTAAAAACATAAGTTGATTTATCAATGTCAATGTCTGAGGTAGGATCTTCTGAGTCACAGAGATCATTATCAGAGGTGGATATATCAGTATGTTGTCGGTCATTACAAAATTCATCAGTATCATGAGAAGTTTTAATAGACCTTTTACGTTTTTTAGAAGGTGGAATAGCAGACATAGCCTTCTGTATTGCATCAGCAATATAATTTTTCATATCAACAGGGATATCATGTACATCAGATGTTGAGGTAACAACAGATACTGTACTAGTACTAATAGAAACATTTTCGGCATGCAAAAGCTTATCATGACAACTGTTACATACTACAGCCGGAGATATAATCTCAGCTAGCTTACAACAGATACACTTAGCTTTGGTAGAACTGTGTTCAAGCAGCATAGTTCCTACAGAAGCTTCTGAAACAGGATCAGATTGACATCTTGTAAAATGTAAAAGAAAAAAAATAACATTTAAACAAAAATATCTTATTTCCTCATATAGCAGTTTCAGGAATAGGAAAATAAATGCAAATGCTAAAATAGGCGAAAAAGAAAATAGCATGGCCCTCTGAGCATAAAGAAGGTAAAGAGCGTATAGGAAGTGGGGTAAAATAAAACCAATTTTTTTTGGCGCCAAGAATGACGCACGACTTAAAAGGAAGTATACATTTTTTTTGGTGCAAACAAACATCCGGAAATGACGCAACTCGCGTCATAACAGACACAACTTTGTGCCAAACAACCTGGCGCCAACTAAGACGCACGAAGTGACAAACTTGCGTCATCATAGATGCACATTCACGCTAGAAAATTGACACAATAAATAACAGCATTTTGCGCCCTCGCGAGCCTAATTTGCCCGTAGAATTTAAAAGAAAAACAAGTCAAATTGGAAAAGAAGACTATACCCCAGGTAAGAAAAAAAACTTCCTAAAACATTATTCCCATACTGAAACTGCTAGACTGCAAAGGGAAATATACATAGACCTGACTCATGGCAAATATAAGTAAATACATATATTTAGAAATTTATATAAATATATAAAGCGCCAACCATAGATGAGAGTGTCTTAAATAATGATATATACTTACCGAAAGACACCCATCCACATATAGCAGATAGCCAAACCAGTACTGAAAACTATCAGCAGAGGTAATGGAATATGAGAGTATATCGTCGATCTGAAAAGGGAGGTAGGAGATGAATCCCTATGACCGATAACAGAGAACCCTTGAAAAGATTTCCCGTGAGAGAAACCATAAAAATCAATAGGCGATACTCTCTTCACATTCCTCTGACAAACACTGTATTCTGAGAGGAATTAGGCTTCAGAATGCCTAGAAGCGCTTATCATAGAAGAAAACCAAAAAATCAAGCACAAACTTACTTCACCACCTCCATAGGAAGCAAAGTTTGTAAAACTGAGTTGTGGATGTGGTGAGGGGTGTATTTATAGGCATATTGAGGTTTGGGAAATGTTGCCCCTCCTGGTAGGATTGTATATCCCATATGTCACTAGCTCATGGACTCTTGCCAATTAAGGAAATTGATCAAATAAATAAAAATGGAAATTTGTTTAAAACATCATCCATTTGCATGTAAAAACCACCACCTACATATAAATAAAAATATTTTCTGTAGAAAAGTTATGTAAACAAGAGACAATAGCACTAATTAACCTCCGAGTGGCGTGTAGGAAAGAGACAGATTTTTTTTTTTTTTTAAATTACATTTTCTTTATTGAACAACAAAAATAAAAATGTTACATAATATAACAATAATAATGGTACATATTCAATTAGCAATCAACATTTTCATCAATTGAAAGATACAGTGGGTTCAAGGAAGAAATAACTAATATGATCAAAATATTTTCACGTATCAGTTCTTAGAAAACTGTGCGCCTAGATTAATAAATTGATAGATTGTCATAGTGGGTTACGTGGTACATTATGACGACATTTGTGTATTACATATGCAATAGTTGGGTGAGACTCTAAATCGTTTTAGTAATGGGACGTAGGTGTGTCTTGAAATGATTTAGAATCTTTGTTAGCAGACAATGTTCTGGAAGACAACACAGATATTTCACAAGCAATAGCTTGCGAGAAACCGTGTTTTAAACCTAAGTCTACCTATATGCCTTCTCTCTCCTTGGTTCCAGCGGTCAATCTATTTGTGAAACAAATGGAAAAAGACATAGATAGTTTGTTACCACAACAGTTAGATGACAATCTGAAGCCAAGAGAGAGAAAAGCTTTAAGAGAACTGAGTATGGCTAGGGGTGTGGTGATAAAGCCAGCCGATAAGGGCGGTAATCTAGTACTGTTAGATGAACATCTTTATATCAACGAAGTGAAACGTCAGCTTAATGATAAAAATCATTACATGAGACTTGGAGTCAGCCCTTTGGAACATACCCAGAATTCTCTTTTTAAATTGCTGAATGAGGCTAGAAGTAGAGGTACTATTGATCAAAAAGAATTTAAATTAATATTTCCTGAACATCCGATTATGCCGGTGTTTTATATCTTGCCTAAGCTGCACAAAAATATGAAGTGCCCTCCGGGGAGACCCATTGTCTCCGGAATAGGTAGCCTTACGGAAAACATTGGAGAATACGTAGATAAATATCTACGCCCTTTCCTTTTGACTTTACCATCGTATGTAAAAGATACGGCGGACCTTTTGAGAAAATTGGATGGAGTAATGGTCAATGAAAAAACCATTTTGGCCTCCCTGGATGTGGAAGGACTTTACTCGTCAATTCCTCACAAAATAGGTCTACAGGCTATTAGGAAATTCCTTGAAACAAGGGGTCCATCTTTTTCTGAACATTCAGACTTCGTCATTTCATTGCTGGAATTTGTCCTGCAGAATAATGTATTCTCATTTGATGGACAAGTTTATCGTCAATTGCGGGGCACGGCTATGAGGGCAGTCTGTGCCCCCACATATGCCTGCCTGCATTTGGGGGCATGGGAGTCTGATATTTTTGAGGTTTTCAGTGACATTTTCAATGAAAAGGTCTTAATGTGGGTCAGATATGTGGATGATGTTCTTGTCTTGTGGGATGGTGTGGAAGAAGAGTTCAACTTATTTGTTGACCAATTAAACCACAATGACAGGAACATCATCCTCACTTCTGAGACCAACACCAAGGAACTTAATTTCCTTGATATTACCACCAAGAAAGAGGGTAATAGAATAGTCACTGAGAATTTCAGAAAGAAAAATGCTACAAATAACATTCTTCATGCTCAGAGTAGTCATCCCTCACATTTAAAGAAAGGCATTCCTTATGGACAATTCCTTCGTCTAAGGAGGAACTGTTCATCTCTTTCGAAATTTGACCCACATGCTAAGATGATGAAGGATAAATTTTTACTAAGAGGGTATTCCAATAAGTCCCTTAAGAAGGCACTTTGGAAGGCCAGAAAGACTCAGAGAGACGACCTTTTGTATAAAGGCAATTCTAAATCAGATGGGGGCAATATTAGATTTATTTCTAGATTTAACAATCAATGGAATAATATTAGATCAGTCATGAACAAAAATTGGAATATTTTGACTTTGGATGACAAGGTCAAAAATGTTATTGGAGAAAAACCTCTAATGACAGCCAGGAAAGCAAAAAGTCTGAGGGACATCCTGGTAAAAAGCCAATTTTCCAGGGGTCCATCTGATGCAGACTGGCTTAGAAAGGACAGGGGGATAAAAGGCAGCTATCCATGTGGACACTGTGTATACTGTGTCCACATGGACAGCGCGAAACAATTTTCTGTACAGGATGGTAAGACTTACAATATAAAGTTTTTCTTTAATTGCAGGTCTGAGGGAGCAATATATCTTCTTAGATGCTCGTGCCCGGTCTTTTACGTAGGAAAAACGAAGAGGCTTGTAAAGGACCGGGTACAAGAACATCGTGATGATATTGCTCATTCTAATGACACCAGTGTGGCGAGACATTTTGAAATGTTTCATAAAGGAAGTGTGGAATCTTTAAAGTTTATCATTATTGATAAAGGAATCACTAATGGTAGAGGTGGCAATAATGAAAAAATCCTTTTGCAGAAAGAAGCAAAATGGATTTATAAACTAGGAACGAGATACCCAACAGGTTTAAACGAAAAGCTGGAGTTTGCCAGTTTTCTATAAATGTTTCTCTGATAGAGTGTGCGCCGTTATCTGGGGGTGATCATTTCAAAAGGCTGTTGTTAGCTTTGCTTTGAAAGGCTTAGGAATTTAGCTTTTTCATTTAAAAATTTGAGAGATAACAAAGCTTTCATTTTTGGTCTTTTTAACTATTAATACATGTAGTATTGAACAGGGCATCCTGCTGTATACAGCTTTAAGAGATTAGCAGGTGTATTAGCAAGTAGATCACCTGTGGAGCCACAGGTGGGTCTATATAAAGAGGATATACGGTATGGAATAGTATGCCCTGATGAACCCCTTAGACACAAATCTTGCTGCAGGGGTGAAACGTGCTTTGGCACTTTGTGTAACTTTAGCACCTATGTGCTGTACTAGTCAGGAGTGAGGTCGACCAACTCCTGTCTTTCTTGTATGCATTTTTCAAAGAAAACAAAGAAAGGACATTTTGGTACAAGTTTATTTCTACTTTGGAACTGACTCAATATTGATGCTGCATGCTGAGAAAGAGCGTGTTTGTTAAAACGGCTAGCTACTGGAGAATGTAGATTCCTATCTTGCGCTGGACTGAGCGTGTAACATCTATCTGAAGGTGTTTAAGGATAAGAGACCCTTTGCTGAGAAATCGTTTGGATTTGTGTGTGGCTGTTTCACTATACTTTTCTGAGTATACGGTGCATCCTGGTATGTGCTTAGCTACATAACATCGGTGGAAGCCTGGTTTCTTTCACCTTGTGCAACTGGCCAATCCAGTGGACGGATTCTCGGAGTTTGGGACACACCTCTTGCAATCGAACCTATTGCCAGTAGGCTGACAACCACACCTCAGGCTGCAAGTGACGTCACACGCGCTGAATGCTGCATCTACTTTGAATCGGAATAACGGATCCAAATATAGCAGCTAAGTAAAATAAGTGAACTTGTGCCTCCAGCAGCAGTTATCTACGTCTGCTTTACAGACGCTATATAAGACATTTGCCTTTCATTTCCTCTGATCTGTTTGTTGAAAATGTCTTGGCTATGAGTCAACTTGTTACCATTATGTTTATGCTTGATTTTGCTTACGATTTTTGCTTACAATTTGTTATCTGTCTATGTAACAGATGTTAGGTTAGGCCTAACCCCTAGTTAATTAGCATACGTATGCTTAGAGGTTCCTGGCCTTTCAAGTAGCATTTAGTCTTTGAAATTTGCTTTTATTTAGTTAAGAATGCTCACTTTTAGATTTTGATTGACCTTGTCATTTTTGTGATCCACATACATGTGGTTTGGGATTTAAATAGGAATTAATAAATTTGATTATTTACCAAATTCTGTGTGCCTTGTTTTATCTCTTGCTTTCTTCACAACAGCATTATATGTTGTGATTACATTCTCTCTATTTGACTTTTGTATAATTCATTATCAAGGGTGGCACCAGCGAATATTTACTTATTTTTGGTTCAGCAATATTACCTACTCTCTCATACCCTTTTCTATTTATGTCTTGAAATGAATTTACTAAGGTGGGTTATTTTTGTGCTTGTGAGAAGACTATATGGAGTGTTAGTTAGTGAATGTGGTGTATTAAGGTATTCTTCCCAGATGAAGCATATATAGGCATAGTCCTCTAGTTGTTTGTTTCTGGTGTAGTGGTATTTTTCCATTTGTAGATAATAGGAGACCCTATCTCTCCAAAATTGTATATTTGGGAGGTCTATTTTTTTCTAGTTATATGGAATATATGTTTTAGCTGTATTTATCAAAATTGTAAATAGTGTTAGTCTTAATAAGTATTTTCTAGGTAGGGGATGATGAAAAATAAGTGTCCATGGGCACAGAGGTAAGGAGGTGTTCAAGGCTCGATCAATTTCTTGTTTGATATTTGACCAGTGTGTTTGTGCTATGGGACATTCCCACCATATGTGCGAGAGACAGATTTTTTAAATCTGAAATAGTTTGTTGTGTTCAGCTATACATAGAAATTCAATACTTAAAGGAAACCAAAATTGAGTGTGCAATTTCAAAATGTTTCCAATTTACGTCTATTACCAAATTTGCTTTGTTCTTTTGGTATCAACTGTTGATGAGTTAATCTAGGTAGGCTGACAGGAGCTCAGGAGTGTTCATATGCCTTTAGCATTCTATGACAGCAGCGTTTGCAACTATGTATAACGCTGCTATAAACAATGTTGCACGCTCCTTAGCTCACTTAAAGGGACACTAAACCCAATTTTTTTTTCTCTTATTCAGATAGAGCATGCAATTTTAAGCAACTCTCTAATTTGCTCCTATTGTCATTTTTTCTTCGTTCTCTTGCTATGTTTATTTAAAAAGCAGGAATGTAAAGTTTAGGAGCCGATCCATTTTTGGTTCAGAACCTGGGTTATACTAAATGCAGCCACCAATAAGAAAGCACTATCCAGGATGCTGAACCTAAAATGGGCTGGCTCCTAAGCTTTATATTCCTGCTTTTTAAATAAAGATAGCAAGAGAACGAAGAAAAAAATGACAATAGGAGCAAATTAGAAAGTTGCTTAAAATTGCATGCTCTATCTGAATCATAAAAAAAAACAAAAAAAAACATAATTTATGCTTACCTGATAAATTTATTTCTCTTGTAGTGTATCCAGTCCACGGATCATCCATTACTTATGGGATATTCTCCTTCCCAACAGGAAGTTGCAAGAGGATCACCCACAGCAGAGCTGCTATATAGCTCCTCCCCTAACTGCCATATCCAGTCATTCGACCGAAACAAACAGAGAAAGGAGAAACCATAGGGTGCAGTGGTGACTGTAGTTTAATGAAATTTTAGACCTGCCTTAAAATGACAGGGCAGGCCGTGGACTGGATACACTACAAGAGAAATAAATTTATCAGGTAAGCATAAATTAGGTTTTCTCTTGTGAAGTGTATCCAGTCCACGGATCATCCATTACTTATGGGATAACAATACCAAAGCTAAAGTACACGGATGATGGGAGGGACAAGGCAGGGATTAAGCGGAAGGAACCACTGCCTGAAGAACCTTTCTCCCAAAAACAGCCTCCGAAGAAGCAAAAGTATCAAATTTGCAAAATTTTGAAAAAGTGTGAAGCGAAGACCAAGTCGCGGCCTTGCAAATCTGTTCAACAGAGGCCACATTTTTAAAGGCCCAGGTGGAAGCCACAGCTCTAGTAGAATGAGCAGTAATTCTTTCAGGGGGCTGCTGTCCAGCAGTCTCATAGGCTAGGCGTATAATAATCCGAAGCCAAAAGGAAAGAGAGGTTGCCGAAGCTTTTCGACCTCTCCTCTGTCCAGAATAAACGACAAACAGGGAAGATGTTTGACGAAAATCTTTAGTAGCTTGTAAGTAAAACTTCAAGGCATGGACTACGTCCAGATTATGTAAAAGACGTTCCTTCTTTGAAGAAGGATTAGGACACAATGATAGAACAACAATCTCTTGATTTATATTCTTGTTAGAAACCACCTTAGGTAAAAACCCAGGTTTGGTACGCAGAACTACCTTATCTGCATGAAAAATCAGATAAGGAGAATCACATTGTAAGGCAGATAGCTCAGAGACTCTCCGAGCCGAGGAAATAGCCATCAAAAACAGAACTTTCCAAGATAAAAGCTTAATATCAATGGAATGAAGGGGTTCAAACGGAACTCCTTGAAGAACTTTAAGAACCAAGTTTAAGCTCCATGGGGGAGCAACAGGTTTAAATTCTAACCAAAGCCTGACAAAATGCCTGGACGTCTGGAACTTCTGCCAGACGCTTGTGCAAAAGAATAGACAGAGCAGAAATCTGTCCCTTTAAGGAACTAGCTGATAATCCTTTGTCCAAACCCTCTTGGAGAAAGGACAATATCCTAGGAATCCTAACCTTACTCCATGAGTAATTCTTGGATTCACACCAGTAAAGATATGTACGCCATATCTTGTGATAGATTTTCCTGGTAACAGGCTTTCGTGCCTGTATTAAAGTATCAATGACTGACTCGGAGAAGCCACGCTTTGATAGAATCAAGCATTCAATCTCCATGCAGTCAGTCTCAGAGAAATTAGATTTGGATGATTGAAAGGACCCTGTATTAGAAGGTCCTGTCTTAGAGGCAGAGTCCATGGTGGAAAGGATGACATGTCCACTAGGTCTGCATACCAGGTCCTGCGTGGCCACGCAGGCGCTATTAGAATCACCGATGCTCTCTCCTGTTAGATTTTGGCAATCAGTCGAGGGAGCAGAGGAAATGGTGGAAACACATAAGCCAGGTTGAAGAACCAAGGCGCTGCTAGAGCATCTATCAGCGTCGCTTCTGGGTCCCTGGACCTGGATCCGTAACAAGGAAGCTTGGCGTTCTGGCGAGACGTCATGAGATCCAACTCTGGTTTGCCCCAACGATGAATCAATTGAGCAAACACCTCTGGATGGAGTTCCCACTCCCCCGGGTGAAAAGTCTGACGACTTAGAAAATCCGCCTCCCAGTTCTCCACGCCTGGGATATGGATTGCTGACAGGTGGCAAGAGTGAGTCTCTGCCCAGCAAATTATTTTTGAGACTTCTAACATCACTAGGGAACTCCTGGTTCCCCCTTGATGGTTGATGTAAGCCACAGTCGTGAAATTGTCCGACTGAAATCTGATGAACCTCAGTGTTGCTAACTGAAGCCAAGCCAGAAGAGCATTGAATATTGCTCTTAACTCCAGAATATTTATCGGAAGGAGTTTCTCCTCCTGAGTCCACGATCCCTGTGCCTTCAGGGAGTTCCAGACTGCACCCCAACCCAGAAGGCTGGCATCTGTTGTTACAATTGTCCAATCTGGCCTGCGAAAGGTCATACCCTCGGACAGGTGGACCCGAGACAACCACCAGAGATGAGAATCTCTGGTCTCTTGATCCAGATTTAGCAGAGGGGACAAATCTGTGTAATCCCCATTCCACTGACTTAGCATGCATAATTGCAGCGTTCTGAGATGTAGGCGCGCAAATGGCACTATGTCCATTGCCGCTACCATTAAGCCGATCACCTCCATACACTGAGCCACCGAAGGGCGCGGAATGGAATGAAGAATATGGCAAGCATTTAGAAGCTTTGATAACCTGGACTCCGTCAGGTAAATTTTCATCTCTACAGAATCTATAAGAGTCCCTAAGAAGGAGACTCTTGTGAGTGGGGATAGAGAACTCTTTTCCTCGTTCACTTTCCACTCGTGCGATCTCAGAAATGCCAGAACTATCTCTGTATGAGACTTGGCAATTTGAAAGCTTGACGCCTGTATCAGGATGTCGTCTAGATACGGAGCCACCGCTATGCCTCGCGGTCTTAGAACTACAAATTGGTAATGCCTGTCTAGAAAGGCAAACCTTAGGAACCGATGATGATCTTTGTGAATCGGTATGTGAAGGTAGGCATCCTTTAAGTCCACTGTGGTCATGTACTGACCCTCTTGGATCATGGGTAGGATGGTCCGAATAGTTTCCATTTTGAAAGATGGAACTCTGAGGAATTTGTTTAAGATCTTTAGATCCAAAATTGGTCTGAAGGTTCCCTCTTTTTTGGGAACCACAAACAGATTTGAATAAAAACCCTGTCTTGTTCCGTCCGTGGAACTGGATGGATCACTCCCATTACTAGGAGGTGTTGCACACAGCGTAGGAATGCCTCTTTCTTTATCTGATTTGCAGATAACCTTGAAAGATGAAATCTCCCTTGTGGAGGGGAAGCTTTGAAGTCCAGAAGATATGATCTCCAACGCCCAGGGATCCTGAACATCTCTTGCCCACGCCTGGGCGAAGAGAAAAAGTATGCCCCATACTAGATCCGTCGCCGGATAGGGGGCCGTTCCTTCATGCTGTCTTAGAGGCAGCAGCAGGCTTTCTGGCCTGCTTGCCTTTGTCCCAGGACTGGTTAGGTTTCCAGGCCTGCTTAGATTGAGCAAAAGTTCCCTCTTGTCTTGAAGCGGAGGAAGTTGATGCTGCACCTGCCTTGGAATTTTGAAAGGCACGAAAATTAGACTGTTTGGCCTTTGATTTGGCCCTGTCCTGAGGAAGGGTATGACCCTTACCTCCAGTAATGTCAGCAATAATTTCTTTCAAACCAGGCCCGAAAAAAGGTCTGCCCCTTGAAAGGAATGTTGAGTAATTTAGACTTTGAAGTCACATCAGCTGACCAGGATTTGAGCCATAGCGCCCTACGCGCCTGGATGGCGAATCCGGAATTCTTAGCCGTTAGTTTAGTCAAATGAACAATGGCATCAGAAACAAATGAGTTAGCTAGCTTAAGAGTTCTAAGCTTGTCAACAATTTCAGTCAATGGAGCTGTATGGATGGCCTCTTCCAGGGCCTCAAACCAGAATGCCGCCGCAGTAGTGACAGGCGCAATGCATGCAAGGGGCTGTAAAATAAAACCTTGTTGAATAAACATTTTCTTAAGGTAACCCTCTAATTTTTTATCCATTGGATCTGAAAAAGCACAACTGTCCTCAAAGTAGAAACTGCTCCCTCCACCTTAGGGACAGTCTGCCATAAGTCCCGTGTAGTGGCATCTATTGGAAACATTTTTCTAAATATAGGAGGTGGGGAAAAGGGCACACCGGGCCTATCCCACTCCTTACTAATAATTTCTGTAAGCCTTTTAGGTATTGGAAAAACATCAGTACTCACTGGCACTGCATAGTATTTATCCAGCCTACACAATTTCTCTGGCACTGCAATTGTGTCACAGTCATTCAGAGCAGCTAATACCTCCCCAAGCAATACACGGAGGTTCTCAAGCTTAAATTTAAAATTAGAAATCTCTGAATCAGGTCTCCCCGAATCAGAGACGTCACCCACAGACTGAAGCTCTCCGTCCTCAGGTTCTGCATATTGTGACACAGTATCAGACATGGCTCTTACAGCATCTACGCGCTCTGTATCTCGTCTAACCCCAGAGCTATCGCGCTTGTCTCTCAATTCAGGCAATCTGGATAATACCTCTGACAGGGTATTATTCATGATTGCAGCCATCTCCTGCAAAGTAATCGCTATGGGCGTCCCTGATGTACTTGGCGCCATATTAGCGTGCGTCCCTTGAGCGGGAGGCGAAGGGTCTGACACGTGGGGAGAGTTAGTCGGCATAACTTCCCCCTCGACAGACCCCTCTGGTGACAATTCTTTTATAGATAAAGACTGATCTTTACTGTTTAAGGTGAAATCAATACATTTAGTACACATTCTCCTATGGGGCTCCACCATGGCTTTTAAACATAATGAACAAGTATCCTCTGTTTCAGACATGTTTGTACAGACTAGCAATGAGACTAGCAAGCTTGGAAAACACTTTAAAGCAAGTTAACAAGCAATATAAAAAACGTTACTGTGCCTTTAAGAGAAACAAATTTTGACAAAATTTGAAATAACAGTGAAAAAAGGCAGTTACACTAACAAAATTTTTACAGTGTATGTAACAAGTCAGCAGAGCATTGCACCCACTTGCAAATGGATGATTAACCCTTTAATAACAAAAAAGAATAATAAATGACAAAAACGTTTTTTAAACACAGTCACAACAACTGCCACAGTCTACTGTGATTGTTACCCTCCTCAAACACGACTTTGAAGCCTTTTGAGCCCTTCAGAGATGTCCTGTATCATGCAGAGGGAAGCTGAATGACTCTGTCAGTATTTTTAGCTGCACAGAAAAGCACTAAAATAGGCCCTTCCCACTCATATTGCAACAGTGGAAAGCTTCAGGAAACTGTCTCTAGGCAGAATGCAAACCAGCCATGTGGAAAAAAACTAGGCCCCAATAAGTTTTGTCACCAAACATATATAAAAACGATTAACATGCCAGCAAACGTTTTATATTACATTTTTATAAGAGTATGCATCTCTATTAATAAGCCTGATACCAGTAGCTATCACTGCATTTAAGGCTTTACTTACATTAATCCGGTATAAGCAGCATTTTCTAGCAAATTCCATCCCTAGAAAAATATTAAATGCACATACCTTATTGCAGGAAAACCTGCACGCCATTCCCTCTCTGAAGTTACCTCACTCCTCAGAATATGTGAGAACAGCCATGGATCTTAGTTACTTCTGCTAAGATCATAGAAAATGCAGGCAGATTCTTCTTCTAAATACTGCCTGAGATAAACAGCACACTCCGGTACCATTTAAAAATAACAAACTTTTGATTGAAGAAATAAACTAAGTATAAAACACCACTCTCCTCTTACGACCTCCACCTTTGTTGAGGGTTGCAAGAGAATGACTGGATATGGCAGTTAGGGGAGGAGCTATATAGCAGCTCTGCTGTGGGTGATCCTCTTGCAACTTCCTGTTGGGAAGGAGAATATCCCATAAGTAATGGATGATCCGTGGACTGGATACACTTCACAAGAGAAATTGGGTTTAGTGTCCCTATAAGATTAAACTTTATTAAGGCATATCAAGAGAACTAAGCAAAAGTGATAATAGAAGTAAATTGGAAAGTTGTTTAAAACTTCATGATCTGTCCAATCCATTTAAATTTAATTTTGACTTTACTGTCCCTGTAACTATATACATAGATAACATTAGCAGGTCTGCTTTACCTGCAGGCTCAGCATTTAATATGGGCATGTAAAGGAACTATTTCCCATACATTTATAAAGTCATTTGAAATACTTTAAGAGAAAAAAATATATAGTACAGTGTTCCTTTAATTATGAGTAAAATGCTTCTTTATATATAGATATATTTTTCTTGTGATTATTCCTGACGAAGTAGCAGAACTACTAGGAATTGGAACATTTCTCTCTCTGTGACCTTCCATTAGCACTGCATAAAGATAAAGTCTCTCTTGAGAAAACAACGCACAGTTCACATGTATGAAAGGAAGAAATGACCTCCAAGTGTGAGCAGCAGATAATGAGCTATTTCTTGTATTTATTTATTGCTCTGATAAGAGAGCCCACAACGCTATTTTCTTTCTTCTATCACATATTAAAGACAATATGCCATGTATCGGGATCACAGCTTGGTTTTAAGGGACAGGAAACAATTTTTTAAACAACTTTCTAATTAAATTATATGATCAAGTTTGCTTCATTCTGTTGGTATCCATTATTGAAGGAGCAGCAATGCACTACTGGGCGCTAGCTGAACACATCAGTAAGCCAATGATACAAGGTAATATATGTGCAGCCACCAATCAGCAGCTAGTTCCCAGCTCCTGAGCCTATCAAGGTATGCTTTTCAACAAAAGGATAACAGGGGAACAATGCAAGTAAATTGGAAAGCTGTTTAAAATTGTATTCTCTATCTGAATTGTGAAATAAACTTTTTGGGTTTCATGTCCCATTAAGGAATTTTAAATACAGACTATTTATTGTACTTGCAATACATTATAAATCAATTATTATGTCTGCCTGAGTATTGTAATAAAGGGAGGGACAAATTATCGATATTGGTGACATTAAAGGTCTAGATGATTTTTCAACGATTAATTATCTTACATAATAGCATAATGCAAAAGAGAAAACAATGCTAACTCAAGAATAATTTGGATTACAAGAAAGCATTTAAAGGGACATTAAACCCAACATTTTTCTTTCATTATTCAGACAGAGAATACAATTTTAAACAACATTCCAATTTACTTCTATTATCTAATTTGTTTCATTCTTTAAATATCCTTAGTTAAAGAAATAGCAATGCACATGGGTGAGCCAATCACATAAGGCATCTATGTGCAGCCACCAATCAGAAGCTACTGAGCCTATCTAGAGATGCTTTTCAGGAAAGAATATAAAAAAAATGAAGTAAATTAGATAATAGAAGTAAATTAGAAAGTTGTTTAAAATGGTATTCTCTATCTGAATCATGAAAGAACAAATTTGGGTTTAATGTCCCTTTAATATAGACATATATGATTCCTCTTTAAAAAAGTAATGAGTGTACTAAAAAGTGTCTATGTGAATTAAAGGGACATTAAACACTAAATAAATGCTATGTAGAACAATATACTCTTCATAATCAAACATTAGTCTGCAGATAATAAATATACAGTCTGTGGAAAAAGCTTACTAGTTTACAAGTCACTACAGCACACTATAAATGTTGCTGTCACTTTATGCTAAACTTTAATACACATTTATACTTTTTTTGGGATATAAAAAAATGAATATCTTTATCCAGACTCAAAACTTACAAATAAAAATAGGAGGAGCATAGATTTATTTATTAATTAATTAATAATCAGCTAGATTACGAGTTTTGAGCGCTATAGAGAAATTAACGAACGCCACAAAAGTTACGTTATTTAATTTCCTATAGCGCTGCTATTACAAGTTTTCAAACATACGCCTTTTGCGTGCGATATGGTTGCGTAGAGCTCCATACCGCACACAATCAGAATTCGAATTAGCCAATAGAATGAGAGCTGCTTAAATCCTATTGGCTGATTTGAATAGCCAAAAGGAGTTTAGCAGCCCTAATTCCTATTGGCTGATTCCAAATTTTCAGCCAATAGGAATGCAAGGGACGCAATCTTGAATCGCGTCCCTTGCATTGAAATTCAGTGTACGGCGCAGACTGTAAGAAGAGGATGTTCCGTGCCAAATGTCTTCAGGATGGACCCGCTCCGTGCCGGCTGGATGAAGATCTAAGAGGCCGCCTGGATGAAGACTTCTTGCTGCATGGATGAGGACTTCGCCAGCTGGATGAAGATAGAAGAGGCCGCCTGGATGAAGACTTCTTGCCGCATGGATGAGGACTTCGCTGGATGGATCCTTCAAGCGGGACTTCAACAACTGTAAGTTGATCGTTGGGGGTTAGTGTTAGGTTTTGTTAAGGGTTTTTTGGGTGTTGGTTTTTTTTAGTTTAGGGTCTGGGCAGTAAAAGAGCTAAATGCCCTTTTAAGGGCAATGCCCATACAAATGCCCTTTTCAGGGCAATGGGTAGTTTAGGTTATTTTAGACAGTTTTTTTATTTGGGGGGGTTGGTTGGGTGGTGGGTTTACTGTTGGGGGAGTGTTTGTATTTTTTTTTACAGGTAAAAGAGCTGATATCTTTGGGGCAATGCCCCACGATTGGCCCTTTTAAGGGCCATTGGTAGTTTATTGTAGGCTAGGGTTTTTTTTTATTTTGGGTGGGCTTTTTTATTTTGATAGGGCTATTAGATTAGGTGTAATTCTTTTTTATTTTTGATAATTTGTTTGTAATTTTTCGTAATTTTGTGCTTGGCTTTTCTTGTAATTTATTTAGGTTTTTTTTGTAATTTGATACTTTTTGTAATTTTTAGAGTAGTGTTAGGATTTTTTATTGGTAGTTTAGTTGTATTTAATTGGTAGTTTAATTTTAGTTTAATAATTATAATAGTTTTATTGTGAGTTTAAACATTTTTTTTTTCATTTGACAGGTAAGTTTTAATTTAATTTAAGATAGGGAAATTGTAATTTTAATATAATATAAAGTTAGGGGGTCATTAGGTTTAGGGGTTATTAGTTTAAATTAGTTTATTTCGTTGTGGGGGGCTTTTTCGGTTTAGGGGCTAGTTTATTTTAGTATATTTCATTGTGGAGGCTTGTGGTTTAGGGGTTAATAGGTTTATTATAGCAGCGGTGTTGGCGGATGGCAGATTAGGGGTTAATAATATTTAAATAGTGTTTTTGACGCGGGAGGGCGGCGGTTTAGGGGTTAATAACTTTATGATAGTGGTGATGATGTCGGGGAGTGGTGGAATAGGGGTTAATACATTTATTATAGTATTTGCGATGCGGGGGGGCCTTGGTTTAGGGGTTAATAGGTAGTTTATGGGTGTTAGTGTACTTTGTAGCAGTTTAGTTATGAGTTTTATGCTACAGCTTTGTAACGTAAAACTCATAACAACTGACTTTAGATGGCGATACTGATCTTGTTGTTTTAGGCTGTAATGCTCACTTTTTAGCCGTAACGCAAAACTCGTAATGCCAGCGCTATGGGAATCCCATGAAAAAACATAATTTTTCGGTGTGCGGGACTGACATTGCAGTACAGGCTAAAAGGTGTGCGGTACACCTATACCGACAAGACTTGTAATAGCTGCGGTGCTGTTTTAACATTAAAAATGCCATATTTTCACCACAACGCAAAATTTGTAAGCTAGCTTAATGTGTTTTGCTTATTTGATCTGTTGCATTATACAGTTATAAAAAACAAAATCAAAATTAAACACAAAAGAATCAACATAAGTCTAAAACTGTGCATTACCTAAGATATGCAAAAACATTTTTCTTTATGTGCTTTTTGCAAAACGTTTAACAAACTATTCCAGTACATGAGTAGGAGGACTATGCACAGAAAGTGTTAACTCAGAGCACATTGCCATTAATGAGATACCTAATTCTTTGCTGCTGTTAATATGGTTGGAATAAGGAAAAAGTAAAACAAATATATATTATATATATATAAAAAATTTTTTTAACATAGAAGACATGTTGCAGAGTTTAACCCCTTAATGACCACAGCACTTTTCCATTTTCTGTCCATTTGGGACCAAGGCTATTTTTACATTTTTGCGGTGTTTGTGTTTAGCTGTAATTTTCCTCTTACTCATTTACTGTACCCACATATATTATATACCGTTTTTCTCGCCATTAAATGGACTTTCCAAAGATACCATTATTTTCATCATATCTTATAATTTACTTTAAAAAAAATTATAAAATATGAGAAAAAAATGGAAAAAAACACACTTTTTCTAACTTTGACCCCCAAAATCTGTTATACATCTGCAACCACCAAAAAACACCCATGCTAAATAGTTTCTAAATTTTGTCCTGAGTTTAGAAATACCCAATGTTTACATGTTCTTTGCTTTTTTTGTAAGTTATAGGGCCATAAATACAAGTAGCACTTTGCTATTTCCAAAAGATTAGCGCTAGTTACATTAGAACACTAATATCTTTCAGGAATCCCTGAATATCTATTGACATGTATATATTTTTTTTTAGTAAACATCCCAAAGTATTTATCTAGGCCAATTTTGGTATATTTCATGCCACCATTTCACCGCCAAATGCGATCAAATACAAAAAATCGTTCACTTTTTCACAAATTTTTTCACAAACTTTTGGTTTCTCACTGAAATTATTTACAAACAGCTTGTGCAATTATGGCATAAATGATTGTAAATTTTTCTTTGGGATCCCCTTTGTTCAGAAATAGCAGACATATATGGCTTTGGTGTTGCTTTTTGGTAATTAGAAGGATGCTAAATGCCACTGTGCACCACATGTGTATTATGCCCAGCAGTAAAGGGGTTAATTAGGGAGCATGTAGGGAGCTTTTTGGGGTAATTTTAGCTTTAGTGTAGTGTAGTAGACAACCCCAAGTAATGATCTAGGCCCATTTTGGTATATTTCATGCCACCATTTCACCGCCAATTGCGATCAAATTAAAAAAAAAGTTAAATTTTTCACAATTTTAGGTTTCTCACTGAAATCATTTACAAACAGCTTGTGCAATTATGGCACAAATTGTTCTAAATGCTTCTCTGGGATCCCCTTTGTTCAGAAATAGCAGACATATATGGCTTTGGCGTTGCTTTTTGGTACTTAGAAGGCCGCTAAATGCTGCTGCGCATCACACGTGTATTATAGCTAGCAGTGAAGGGGTTAATTAGGAAGTTTGTAGGGAGCTTGCAGGGTTAATTTTAGCTTTAGTGTAGAGATCAGCCTCCCACCTGACACATCAGACCCCCTGATCCCTCCCAAACAGCTCCCTTCCCTCCCCCACCCCACAATTGTCCCCGCCATCTTAAGTACTGGCAGCAACTCTGCCAGTACTAAAATAAAATATATATTTAGGCTTTTTTTTTTTTTTTTTTTAAAGCATATTTACATATGCTGCTGTGTAGGAGCCCCCCTTAGCCCCCAACCTGGCTGATCCCCCACCAAACAGCTGTCTAACCCTCCCCCTCTGCCTTAATGGCCACCATCTTGGGTACTGGCAGCTGTCTGCCAGTACCCAGTTTATAAAAAAAAAGTGTTGCTTTTTCATTTTTTCCCCATTTTCTGTAGTGTAGCTCCCCTACCCACCAAAGAACAAACCCCCACCCCCTCCTAGATACCTTTACTGTTGTTTTTATTTTTTTTAATAAACAGCTGTACCTGAAACTTTTCTGTAGTGTAGCGGTTCCCACCCGCTCCCGCCCCGTGCACGCGCCCGCCCGCCACCCGGCGCGCGCGCCTGTGCGCGCCCCCATCGCCCCCGCCCCCGATCCCGCCCCCCTCTACATTACCCGGCCCATCGATGGCCGCCCCACCCGCCTCCCAAGTCAGCTCCCACCCACCAACGTTACCGGCCACCGATGTCCGGTGCAGAGAGGGCCACAGAGTGGCTCTCTCTGCACCGGATGGCCATTTAAGGTTATTGCAGGATGCCTCCATATCGAGGCATCACTGCAATAACCGGAAAGCAGCTGGAAGCAAGCAGGATCGCTTCCAGCTGCTTTCCACACCGAGGACGTGCAGGGTACGTCCTCAGGCATTAACTGCCTTTTTTCTGAGGACGTACCCTGCACGTCCTCGGTCGTTAAGGGGTTAAGATCACTGACACAGTACCCCCCCTTCCACTAGCACTTGTGCAGATGGTCTGACTATACAAATATACATAACACTGCATACCTCCGAACATTTGTGGCTGAGAATGAGGGAAACAGGAGGTTGATAGGAGCCTGTTGCCATTTTGTGTGTTGAGCCATGTTGGGAAGAAAGGGATCATGGGTGGTTAGTGGGCAAAATTGCGGGTGTTTCTGTGTGGTCTGTGGGTTTGTCAGGGCAGCTTGCGGGTATTCCATGCATGGGGCAAATAGAAATTTCTTAAAGAGGGGCAGAGTTCAGAATTGGGGACCGTCCCTCTCAAATAAGGAAAGTTGGGAGGTAAAACAGGGAAGTTATAGTGCAAAGTTTAAGATCACTGGTACACAGTACGTTTCCCGTACATGGGCAAAGAGTCAGACAATACTCACAGCTGCCTTCCCCAGTGCGTACAAGGTGCTCATAGTCTCATACACACAGGGCATTTCCTGCCTGGGACACATATACCCACAGCATGGAGGAGGGGTCATAACCTGATGCAAAACATTCTGCCTTCCAGAAAGCTCACTCTGAGTTCTCACCACTGTATAATGCATGCTGGGAATTAAGAGTCAAGAACTGCAGTGGCAAAATGCTGACAACAGAGACAAAGAACTATTAATTCCAGAATGCTATGTAACTACCAGAATACTGTGCTTCTTCCTCTAAAATGGAACTACGTTAGAAGGGATGTAAAAGGGGAAAACATGGTATTCAATTGTCTTTTTTTCCCCCTGCAGTTTGTACTCCAAGTGGGGAGAAAATCCCTTACACTTTATGCTAGGACTTCACTCACGCTAACTCGATGGTTGCGCTTGAGCGCACCCGTTTACTTTCAACTTGTAATATGCACGGTACTTATTGCTGTCCTGATATTACTTATGTGTCGTGCTAACAATAGCGTGCCACTTGTAATCTAGCCCTCATTTTTTTAAACTTTCCAACACCTATAGGTTATATACAGTGGGATAATTAAAAAGTTTAATACGTATGATAAAACATATATATAATGGCCTCTATTTATTAAGCATCGGAAGCTGCTTGGAGCGCTTGCAGGCTAGGCTCAGTTGCGCCACATAAGAAAATTATTGCGCAATGTTAAATGCAGGCAGTGGATGTACAGTGTCTAATGCTGGCTTGCCTCAAACACAGGATAACAGGTTCCCAAATAGGTAAACCTGTCCATCCATGCTTTGATAAATGGGTCCCGATATGTCCATTTAACTAGCACAGCAATACTGCTAAAGGGCTATATTAAACATTCATGACAGAGTATGCAGTTTTAAGATGTTCGGATTCCATTTTCTGTTCTTTAGGTATCTTTTGTTGAAAAGCATACTCTGCTCAGGAGCAGTAATGCACTACTGGGAGTTGGCTGCTGATTGGCGACTACACACATTGTTCTTTCATTATTGGTTCACAAAATGTGTTCAGCTAGTTCCTACGCAGGGGTCGATCACAATCAATGATTTTTCTTTCAAATTCACCATTAAAGTATAGGTGTATTGTTTTTGATAAATTATTGGATGAGGTTTGTGATTTACCCCATGGTTATATGCAAGAAATAGTGCAAATGTAAACCTAAAAGCACTTTGTTTTTGCACTTCCATTGCCCTTTAAAAAAAAACAAAAAAAAACTTTCAAATGAAGATTGAAAAATAAGACACCAGATTTCTGATTCTAACACAGCTGGACTCTGATGTTTGTAGTATAAAATTATAAACAAAATCATTATCACTGATGGTGGTAAAAGATACCGGACATCTGAAAATAAAATGTTTGGAAAGTTTTATTCAAAACACATGAAAGAATCTACTGAGAATACGGTATATATGATCCCAAATGTAAAATTTCAAGCATAATGTTACATTTGGATTTAACATATGCTTCAGTAAACTTGCATTGATTAAGCATAATTTGCTTAAAAGGGATGTTAAACAGTCTGTTTTATTGTTGTTATAAAAAAGGACCATGCAGTGTCTTATAATTCATCATTTAAATATGTATTATTCATCTATTTAAATAGCTTTTATCTTTTATTTAATGTTTTACACTACACTTGTGCATGGTCTATTACTTCCTGTCTCTGCCCTACAAGGAGGAGGGGGTCTCTGCAGAAAGGTTCATCTTAGCCTGATGTCATACAACTTCAAGGTCTCCCCGTTTGCAGCAAATACAAATTAAACTGAAATGTTTCCACTGCAGTTTAACTTGCTTTTGCCTATAGTTTAGTATATAATACTTTCTGTCAGTTAAATAAGTATATTGTAAATTTCAAGAAAACTTCACCTGCATAAGTGAGAAAATCAATGAGACTAGCTTGTGTAAAATGCTTACAACATTTCATGATAATAGCGAGATAGCTTCAGACATAAACTGGGAACTTCCCTGTTCAGCCCAGGGAACTGTCCTGTCCCACTTTTGTGAAGCTGTCAGATTTAGTTTACAATGGAGCAAATACATTGCAATGTAATTTGTAGAAGACACATAATTATACAAAGTATGATCATGATTTGTTAAACTAACACAGAAACTTTCAAAGCATAATCAGAACTTGTAAAATCACTGCTGTATACAAAGTCAAAATGCATTAAAATACAAAAGAGAAAATGCAAAGCTTAAATGCCATTTGAAGTATAAAGTAATATAAATTACAAAGCAAAAAGTGTAAGTGTAAACTCTCATGTCATGACCGGATATACTACACTAAGCTTGCCGCTCCTTCACCTACAGAAATACAGGGAATGTCCGTTAAGAGAAAAATAGCAAACTTTGCATGCCAAAAATCTTATGAGAGATCTCGCAGTGCTCCAGGAAAATTTTAGATCATCCTATCTGAGTGGAGAGGTTTTTGGGAGGCATCTCTCATCTATCTGAGACTTTCAGGTTTTGCCCTTTTTCTTAGAGCATTCAGTGAGTACAGCCCCTGTGAAGTCTGCACTATAATTTCTCTCCAAACAGGAGAAAATGTTATCATCATGCCTCAAATGAGAATGTTTCAAAATATATTATGGAACTTTTTTTTAAATGGATGTTCCTCTGCTGAATAAATCATGTTTTTCTTTGGGAGTGGTACATATCAGCCAGTGAGCTGCAGAGTCCTAGGCCCTATGTGTACACTATATAATCATATTTTTTCAGCTGCTTGCCGGAGTACTAGTAAGGAATAGAAGTACATATCAATTAATATTTCATATCTGTAGCAATGTCATGTTTACACATAGCAAAATGCTGTCCAAACTAACCTTTTAATGCACCACTGTTTGTGCACTAAGTTGGGATTTGCGCCAAAAGAATTTCATCCATTAAAAACTATTGTTTATACATAAGCAAAATGTGTCACTATGAAAAATACCTTTATTATATAATTCTATATTATTGTTTTATGTCAGATAATCCCACGTCCTAACTGCGCAGTGTTTTATCGCTGTTAGGACTACATGAAATGTCCTAGCCGTTTGGCTGTACTGCAGCCAACAGCGCTTCCAGAATGGGATTGTGGCCAGGAGGGCGTGCCTATAATAATATATATAATAATATATATAATATATAATAATCTCATCATTGAAATCTTGCAATCGCGTGCACGATTGCGTGTTTTAAATTTGTTTACATGGAACATTGGTCTGATGTAGACAAATTAGGCCAGTCCTGAAAGTGTTAATAACTAGGCTTACCATAATTTTTAGAGGTGAAACTGGGACCACCTTGTGCGGTGCCAGTGGGGGTGTGGCCAGGGGTGTGGTCAAGGGGGCGATTACCGGTTCTTTAAAGTAGTAGCTTTTATATGCATAATGTTTTGTGGAAACTGTACCCTTCCTCAGTCAAACAACAAGTGAATCACACAGTTTAAATAGACCATAACCACCCCCTAGTGAAAAAGGCACCATTATGTTGTCATCGCAACCCATACACAACATGAGCAAATAAATCATTCATCTAAGTCTCAGATTCTAAATAATACCAAACATCAAGCATAATTATCAATTTCATAAAATAGTGAAAAGAGTATACATCACACAATTTAATATCTGCAGTGTAATATGTTTTTTATGTGTCTAATTAAAGGGACACTGAACCCAAATGTTTTCTTTCGTAATTCAGATAGAGCATGAAATTTTAAGCAACTTTCTAATTTACTCCTATTATCAAATGTTCTTCATTCTCTTGGTATCTTTATTTGAAATGCAGGAATCTAAGTTTAGATGCCGGCCCATTTTTGGTGAACAACCTGGGTTGTTCTTGCTGATTGGTGGATAAATTCATCCACCAATAAAAAAAAAGTGCTGTCCAGAGTTCTAAACCAAAAAAGGAGCTTAGATGCCTTCTTTTTCAAATAAAGATAGCAAGTGAACGAAGAACATTTGATAATAGGAGTAAATTAGAAAGTTGCTTAAAATTGCATGCTCTATCTGAATCATGAAAGAAAAAATGTGGGTTTAGTAGCCCTTTAAGGAACAGAGCCAAATACTTATAAGGCATAAATGCAACATTAAAAAAGAAACACATACCTGCTATAGCTGTTTAAGAGGCTACTCTATACCATAATGCAAGAAGATTACAGCCAAAATGCTATTCTGCATGAAGTAAAGCAAGATCCATGCCAACAAATCCTGCCTGTCTGTACTTCCTGGTAATACTCATATGATTCCCACAAATGTGTATCACTGGTGATGTCACCAAGGGTCGGGGTGTGTGTGTCAAATTCTTAGAAAAATAAACCAAGTAGTGCTACAAAATTAAAAAAACTCTATGGTGCTCACTCAGCCTGTATTACTAAATGTAAACTTTGAAGGACACGAACGTTAAGCTAAGCAGGGCTCTATGTAACAAAGTACCAGCATCCAACTATGCTGGAGAGTCACAGTCTAGTCATTTTGAATAATGTGTCCGGGTTTCAGGGGCTCGATCCGATAAAAATCATCGCCCGCAAAAGCTGGCAACGCCAATATTTGCGCTGGTTTGGTATCACATATACGGCGTAACCTAGAAGTTACGCGCGTATATTTCTGCCGTCACCCGTAGTATTTTGGGCCATAGGCAGGTATACCAAACCCGCGCAGTTTGGTATCCAATATACAGCGTAAGGACTTACGTGGCGAAAATGGAGAAATCTTACTCCATTTTCACCTCGCCACAAAAAGCAGCCGTAAGAAGCCTTACGCTGACTATTGGAGCCCCGTAACTACCTAAACTAGCTGCTAAATAAACCTAACACCAAACGCATGTGCAATGTCTATCTACCTGTCAACCGCAATCTGCTAAATAAAACCTAACACCTAACGCATGCGCAATGTCTATCTACCTGTCAACCGCGATCCCCCGCCGCAATCCCTAATAAAGTATTTAACCCCTAAACCGCCGCTATCTACATAAACTAACCCCCTACTGTGAGCCCCTAAAACCGCCACCATCTAACTGATCTATCCCTTAATGTGAGCCCCTAAAACCGCCACCATCTAACTGATCTATCCTCTAATGTGAGCCCCTAAAACCGCCACCATCTAACTGATCTATCCCCTAATGTGAACCCCTAAAACCGCCGCCATCTACCTGATCTATCCCCTAATCTGACCCCTTACACCGCCGCCAGCTATATTAATATTATTAACCCCTAATCTAATCCCCCTAAAATAATTATCTCTATTACCAGCCCTTAAAAGGGCCTTTTGCAGGGCTTTGCCCCAAAGTTAACAGCTCTTTTGCCCTATAACCTGCCCTCCCTACACCGCCGCCACCTATATTAATGGTATTAACCCCTAAAGTAAGCCCCTTACACCGCCGCCATCTATATTAAAATTATTAACCCCTAATTTAATCTACCTACCCCGCCGCCAGCTATATTATCTATATTAACCCTAAGTATATTATAGTTAATATAGTTATTACATTATATATATTAACTATATTAACCCTAATTATATTAGGGTTAATATAGTTAATATAGTTACTATAGTATTTATATTAACTATATTAACTCTATCTAACCCTAACACCCCTAACTAAATTCTTATTAAATAAATCTAATTCATATTATAAACTAAACTATTCCTATTTAAATCTAAATACTTACCTATAAAATAAACCCTAAGATAGCTACAATATAATTAATAATTACATTGTAGCTATGTTAGGGTTTATATTTATTTTACAGGTAAATTGTTAATTATTTTAACTAGGTATAATAGCTATTAAATAGTTATTAACTATTTAATAGCTACCTAGTTAAAATAATTACCCAATTACCTGTAAAATAAATCCTAACCTAAGTTACAAATACACCTACACTATCAATAAATTAAATAAACTACAAATATCTATCTAAAAATACAATTAAATAAACTAAACTAAATTACAAAAAAAACCCCCACTAAATTACAAAAAATAAAAAAAGATTACAAGATTTTTAAGCTAATTACACCTATTCTAAGCCCCCTAATAAAATAATAAAGCCCCCCAAAATAAAAAAAATTCCCTACCCTATTCTAAATTAAAAAAAGTTCAAAGCTCTTTTACCTTACCAGCCCTTAAAAACAGAATTTATGCTTACCTGATAAATTACTTTCTCCAACGGTGTGTCCGGTCCACTGTGTCATCCATAACTTGTGGGAATATTCTCTTTCCCAACAGGAAATGGCAAAGAGCACAGCAAAAGCTGTCCACATAGTCCCTCCTAGGCTCCGCCCACCCCAGTCATTCGACCGACGGACAGGAGAAAAAACAGGAGAAACCATAAGGTGCCGTGGTGACTGTAGTTAAAGAAAGAAATTCATCAAACCTGATTAAAAAACCAGGGCGGGCCGTGGACCGGACACACCGTTGGAGAAAGTAATTTATCAGGTAAGCATAAATTCTGTTTTCTCCAACATTGGTGTGTCCGGTCCACGGCGTCATCCATAACTTGTGGGAACACAGTTTAGGACACGGATGAAGGGAGGGAGCCAATCAGGTTACCTAAACAGAAGGCACCACGGCTTGCAAAACCTTTCTCCCAAAAATAGCCTCCGAAGAAGCAAAAGTATCAAATTTGTAAAAATTGGCAAAAGTGTGCAGGGAAGACCAAGTCGCTGCCTTACATATCTGATCAACAGAAGCCTCGTTCTTGAAGGCCCATGTGGAAGCCACAGCCCTAGTAGAGTGAGCTGTGATGCGTTCAGGAGGCTGCCATCCGGCAGTCTCGTAAGCCAATCGGATGATGCTTTTCAGCCAAAAGGAAAGAGAGGTAGCAGTAGCTTTTTGACCTCTCCTCTTGCCAGAATAAACGACAAACAGAGAAGACGTTTGTCTGAAATCCTTTGTTGCTTCTAAATAGAACTTTAAAGCACGAACTACATCTAAATTGTGTAACAAACGTTCCTTCTTTGATACTGGATTCGGACACAAAGAAGGCACAACTATTTCCTGGTTAATATTCTTGTTGGAAACAACATTTGGAAGGAAACCAGGTTTAGTACGCAAAACAACCTTATCTGAATGGTAACACCAGATAGGGCAGATTACACTGCAAAGCAGATAACTCAGAAACTCTTCTAGCAGAAGAAATAGCAACCAAAAACAGAACTTTCCAAGATAACATCTTGATATCTATGGAATGTAGAGGTTCAAACGGAACCCCTTGAAGAACTGAAAGAACTAAATTCAGACTCCAGGGAGGAGTCAAAGGTCTGTAAACAGGCTTGATCCTGACCAAAGCCTGAACAAAAGCTTGAACATCAGGCACAGCTGCCAGTTGTTTGTGTAACAAGACAGATAAAGCAGAAATCTGTCCCTTTAGGGAACTCGCTGATAATCCCTTATCCAAACCTTCTTGTAGAAAGGAAAGGATCCTAGGAATTTTGATCTTACTCCATGAGAATCCCTTGGATTCACACCAACAGATATATCTTTTCCATATTTTATGGTAAATTTTTCTAGTTACAGGTTTTCTGGCTTGTACCAGAGTATCTATTACAGAATCCGAAAACCCACGCTTAGATAAAATCAAGCGTTCCATTTCCAAGCCGTTAGCTGGAGGGAAACTAGATTTGGATGTTCGAATGGACCTTGTACTAGAAGATCCTGTCTCAAAGGTAGCTTCCATGGTGGAGCCGATGACATATTTACCAGGTCTGCATACTAAGTCCTGCGTGGCCACGCAGGAGCTATCAAGATCACCGAGGCCCTCTCCTGCTTGATCCTGGCTACCAGCCTGGGAATGAGAGGAAACGGTGGAAACACATAAGCTAGGTTGAAGGTACAAAGCGCTACTAATGCATCCACTAGAGTCGCCTTGGGATCCCTGGATCTGGACCCGTAGCAAGGAACCTTGAAGTTCTGACGAGACGCCATCAGATCCATGTCTGGAATGCCCCATAATTGAGTCAACTGGGCAAATATCTCCGGGTGGAGTTCCCACTCCCCCGGATGGAATGTCTGACGACTCAGATAATCCGCCTCCCAGTTTTCCACTCCTGGGATGTGGATCGCAGATAGGTGGCAGGAGTGATCCTCCGCCCATTTTCTGATTTTGGTCACTTCTCTCATCGCCAGGGAACTCCTTGTTCCCCCCTGATGGTTGATGTAAGCAACAGTCGTCATGTTGTCTGATTGGAATCTTATGAATCTGGCCTTTGCTAGTTGAGGCCAAGCCCTGAGAGTATTGAATATCGCTCTCAGTTCCAGAATGTTTATCGGGAGAAGAGACTCTTCCCGAGACCATAGCCCCTGAGCTTTCAGGGAATCCCAGACCGTGCCCCAGCCCACTAGACTGGCGTCGGTCGTGACGATGACCCACTCTGGTCTGCGGAAGCTCATTCCCTGGGACAGGTGATCCTGGGTTAGCCACCAACGGAGTGAGTCTCTGGTCTTCTGATCTACTTGAATCACTGGAGACAAGTCTGTATAGTCCCCATTCCACTGTTTCAGCATGCACAGTTGTAATGGTCTTAGATGAATTCGCGCAAAAGGAACTATGTCCATTGCTGCAACCATCAACCCTACTACTTCCATGCACTGAGCTATGGAAGGTCGTGGAACAGAGTGAAGAACTTGACAAGCGTTTAGAAGTTTTGACTTTCTGACATCTGTCAGGAAAATCTTCATTTCTAAAGAATCTATTATTGTCCCCAAGAAAGGAACTCTTGTCGACGGAGACAGGGAACTTTTTTCTATGTTCACTTTCCATCCGTGAGATCTGAGAAAGGCCAGAACGATGTCTGTGTGAGCCTTTGCCTTTGAAAGAGACGACGCTTGTATCAGAATGTCGTCCAAGTAAGGTGCCACTGCAATGCCCCTTGGTCTTAGAACCGCTAGAAAGGACCCGAGTACCTTTGTGAAAATCCTTGGAGCAGTGTCTAGCCCGAATGGGAGAGCCACAAACTGGTAATGTTTGTCCAGAAAGGCGAACCTTAGGAACTGATGATGATCTTTGTGGATAGGAAAATGTAGATACGCATCCTTTAGATCCACGGTAGTCATAAATTGACCCTCCTGGATTGTGGGTAAAATCGTTCGAATAGTTTCCATTTTGAACGATGGCACTCTGAGATATTTGTTTAGGATCTTTAAATCCAGAATTGGTCTGAAAGTTCCCTCTTTTTTGGGAACTACAAACAGATTTGAGTAAAAACCCATTCCTTGTTCCACGGTTGGAACTGGGTGTATCACTCCCATTTTTAACAGGTCTTCTACACAATGTAAGAATGCCTGTCTCTTTATTTGGTTTGAAGATAAGTGAGACATGTGGAACCTTCCCCTTGGGGGTAGTTCCTTGAATTCCAGAAGATAACCCTGAGAAACTATTTCTAGTGCCCAGGGGTCCTGAACATCTCTTGCCCAAGCCTGAGCAAAGAGAGAGAGTCTGCCCCCTACTAGATCCGGTCCCGGATCGGGGGCTACTCCTTCATGCTGTTTTGGTAGCAGCAGCAGGCTTCTTGGCCTGCTTACCCTTGTTCCAGCCTTGCATCGGTTTCCAAGCTGTTTTGGTTTGTGAAGCATTACCCTCTTGTCTAGAGGCTGCAGAGTTGGAGGCCAGTCCGTTCCTGAAATTGCGAAAGGAACGAAAATTAGACTTATTCTTGGCCTTGAAAGGCCTATCTTGTGGAAGGGCGTGGCCCTTACCCCCAGTGATGTCTGAGATAATCTCTTTCAATTCTGGCCCAAAAAGAGTTTTACCCTTGAAAGGGATATTAAGCAATTTTGTCTTGGAAGATACATCCGCTGACCAAGACTTTAGCCAGAGCGCTCTGCGCGCCACAATTGCAAACCCTGAATTTTTCGCCGCTAATCTTGCTAACTGCAAAGCGGCATCAAAAATAAAGGAATTAGCTAACTTAAGTGCATGAATTCTGTCCATAACCTCCTCATACGGAGTCTCTCTACTGAGCGACTTTTCTAGTTCCTCGAACCAGAACCATGCTGCTGTAGTGACAGGAATAATGCATGAAATAGGTTGCAGGAGGTAACCTTGCTGTACAAAAATCTTTTTAAGCAAACCCTCCAATTTTTTATCCATAGGATCTTTGAAAGCGCAATTATCCAATTATCCTCGATAGGAATAGTAGTGCGCTTGGCTAGTGTAGAAACTGCCCCCTCGACCTTAGGGACTGTCTGCCATAAGTCCTTTCTAGGGTCAACCATAGAAAATAATTTCTTAAATATAGGAGGGGGGAAAAAAGGTATGCCGGGCTTCTCCCACTCCTTATTCACTATGTCCGCCACCCGCTTGGGTATAGGAAAAGCGTCGGGGTGCACCGGAACCTCTAGGAACTTGTCCATCTTGCACAATTTTTCTGGAATGACCAGGTTGTCACAATTATCCAGAGTAGATAGCACCTCCTTAAGCAGTGCGCGGAGATGCTCTAATTTAAATTTAAATGTCACAACATCAGGTTCTGCCTGTTGAGAAATTCTACCTGAATCAGAAATTTCCCCATCTGACAAAACCTCCCTCATGGCCACTTCAGATTGGTGTGAGGGTATGACAGAGCAATTATCATCAGCGCCCTCCTGCTCTACAGTGTTTAAAACAGAGCAATCGCGCTTTCTCTGAAATGCAGGCATTTTGTATAAAATATTTGCTATGGAGTTATCCATTACTGCCGTCAATTGTTGCATAGTAACAAGCATTGGCGCGCTAGAAGTACTAGGGGTCTCCTGCGTGGGCAAAACTGGTGTAGACACAGAAGGAGATGATGTAGAACTATGTCTACTCCCTTCATCTGATGAATCATCTTGGGCAACTTTATTATCTGTGGCAGTACTGTCCTTACTTTGTTTGGACGCTATGGCACAATTATCACACAATTTTGAAGGGGGAGACACATTGGCTTCCATACATACAGAACATAGTTTATCTGAAGGCACAGACATGTTAAACAGGCTTAAACTTGTCAATAAAGTACAAAAACCGTTTTAAAACAAAACCGTTACTGTCTCTTTAAATTTTAAACAGGGCACACTTTATTACTGAATATGTGAAAAACTATGAAGGAATTGTTCAAATTTAACCAAATTTTCACCACAGTGTCTTAAAGCATTCAAAGCTTTGCACCCCAAATTTCAGACCTTTAACCCTTAAAATGAGGGAGCCGGTTACAGTTTTAACCCCTCTACAGTCCCAGCTACAGCCATTGCTGCGACTTTACCAAACCCAGGGGGGTATACGATACCAAATGAAGCCTTCTAGGAACCTTTTCAACTACTTTCAGACCCACACACATGCAGCTGCATGTCCTGCTCTCAAAAGTAACTGCGCAGTAATGGCGCGAAAATGAGGCTCTGCCTACTACAGAGAAGGCCCTTCCTGACTGGGAAGGTGTCTAAACCAGTGCCTGACGTAAAAAAACTTCCCCAAATTTTATAAAGTGCAAATTTCAACATAAAGCTGTATAAATTGCCCAAATAAAGCAATCGATCTAGCCCATAAAAGTGTCTACCAGTTTTATAGCCCATATTAAGCCCTTTATTCTGTTTGAGACTAAGAAAATGGCTTACCGGTCCCCATGAGGGGAAATGACAGCCTTCCAGCATTACACAGTCTTGTTAGAAATATGGCTAGTCATACCTTAAGCAGAAAAGTCTGCCAACTGTTTCCCCCAACTGAAGTTATCTCATCTCAACAGTCCTATGTGGAAACAGCAAACGATTTTAGTTACTGCTGCTAAAATCATATTCCTCTCACAAACAGAACTCTTCATCTTTTTCTGTTTCAGAGTAAATAGTACATACCAGCACTATTTTAAAATAACAAACTCTTGATAGTAGAATAAAAAACTACAACTAATCACCACATACTCTTCACCATCTCTGTGGAGATGCTGCTTGTTCAGCGGCAAAGAGAATGACTGGGGTGGGCGGAGCCTAGGAGGGACTATATGGACAGCTTTTGCTGTGCTCTTTGCCATTTCCTGTTGGGGAAGAGAATATTCCCACAAGTTATGGATGACGCCGTGGACCGGACACACCAATGTTGGAGAAATGGCCTTTTGTGGGGGCATGCCCCAAAGAAAACTGCTCTTTTGCCTGAAAAAAAAACACAATACCACCCCCCAACATTACAACCCACCACCCACATACCCCTAATCTAACCCAAACCCCCCTTAAATAAACCTAACACTACCCCCCTGAAGATCTCCCTACCTTGTCTTCACCACACCGGGCCAAACTCCTCATCCGATCCGGGCGATGTCTTTATCCAATCGGCAGCACAGTCTTCTTACATCCGGCAGCATCTTCCATCAAGCGGCATCTTCAATCTTCATTTTTCGCTCCTCCGCCCTGGAGCATCCATCCTGGCCGACGACTGAACGACGAATGAGGTACCTTTAAATGACGTCATCCAAGATGGCGTCCGTCGAATTCCGATTGGCTGATCGGATTCCATCAGCCAATCGGAATTAAGGTAGAAAAATCTAATTGGCTGATTGAATCAGCCAATCAGATTCAAGTTCAATGTTGGGGGGGTGGTATTGTGTTTTTTTTTTCAGGCAAAAGAGCAGTTTTCTTTGGGGCATGCCCCCACAAAAGGCCCTTTTAAGGGCTGGTAAGGTAAAAGAGCTTTGAACTTTTTTTTTTATTTAGAATAGGGTAGGGAATTTTTTTATTTTGGGGGGCTTTATTATTTTATTAGGGGGCTTAGAATAGGTGTAATTAGCTTAAAAATCTTGTAATCTTTTTTTTTTATTTTTTGTAATTTAGTGTTTGTTTGTTTTTTGTAATTTAGTGAGGGTTTTTTTTTGTAATTTAGTTTAGTTTATTTAATTGTATTTTTAGATATATATTTGTAGTTTATTTAATTTATTGATAGTGTAGGTGTATTTGTAACTTAGGTTAGGATTTATTTTACAGGTAATTGGGTAATTATTTTAACTAGGTAGCTATTAAATAGTTAATAACTATTTAATAGCTATTATACCTAGTTAAAATAATTAACAATTTACCTGTAAAATAAATATAAACCCTAACATAGCTACAATGTAATTATTAATTATATTGTAGCTATCTTAGGGTTTATTTTATAGGCAAGTATTTAGATTTAAATAGGAATATTTTAATTAATAATATTAGATTTATTTTAATAAGAGTTTAGTTAGGGATGTTAGAGTTAGATAGGGTTATTATACTTAATATATATATAGTATAATAACGATATTAACTATATTAACCCTAATATAATTAGGGTTAATATAGTTAATATATATATAATATAATAATTATATTAACTATATTAACCCTAATATAATTAGGGTTAATATAGTTAATATAGCTGGCGGCGGTGTAGGGGGATTAGATTAGGGGTTAATGTATTTAATATAGCTGGCGGCGGTGTAGGGGGATTAGATTAGGGGTTAATGTATTTAATATAGCTGGCGGCGGTGTAGGGGGATTAGATTAGGGGTTAATACATTTATTATAGCTGGGGGCAGTGTAGGGGGATTTAGATTAGATGCAAAAGAGCTGATTACTTTGTGACAAAGCCCCGCCAAAAGTAAAAGAGCAGTTTTCTTTGGGGCATGCCCCGCAAAAAGCCATTTTAAGGGCTGGCAAAAGAGCTGTTTACTTTGGGGCAATGCCACGCAAAAAGCCCTTTTCAGGGCTATTTGTAGGGTTAGACTTAGGTTTAGTGGTAGGGATAGTTTAGTATTTTAGGGGTTAAATAATTTAATATAGATGGCGGCTGGGTAGGGGGATTAGATTAGGGGTTAATAATTTTAAAATAGATGGCGGCAGGGTAGGGGCTCACTTTAGGGGGTAGGTAAGGTAGATGGTGGCGGTGTTAGGGGCTCACTTTAGGGGGTTATAGATTTAATATAGCTGGCGGGGGGTCCGGGAGCGGCGGTTTAGGGGTTAATAACTTTATTAGGTTGCGGCGGGGTTTGGGAGTGGCAGTTTAGGGGTTAATAACTTTTTTTATTGTTAGGCTAGTGAGGGGGGGTAGCGGATAGAGGGTTAGACACGTCGGGCTATGTTTAGGAGGCGTGTTAGACAGTGCGGGTGATTTCATACTTTAGTCAGGTTTTGTAGGCGCCGGCAGTTTCTAACATGGCGCAAGTCACTGGCGACGCCAAAAATTTGTACTTGTGCAGATTTCTGGACATCGCTGGTTTATCAGATTTACGGCACGTTAGCATCTGACGGCGCCGTATATTGGATAGCTCGAGATGCGAGCTGAAACTGCGGGCGATGCGGGTTCCCTCGCTTGCGCCGCAAACTACGCCGTATATCGGATCGCGCCCCAGGTGGTCTGAAACCCAGACACATGATTTGAAACCCAGAGGTGGCAACCCTACTGGGACAGAATGAACAACCGGGTGGGACACTGGGACAGCACCTCCAAACAGGGACAATCCCAGTAAAAGTGGGACTTCTGGTAAGCCTTTTAATAACCCCCCACACACACACACACAAATATGCAAATATTTTGCCTGTGCAGCCACACTTTAAGGTTAAATTGACTTAACATCATTCATTTTTAAACTGCTGCTCACTCCGTTTTATAATGACCAATATGGTATTTCAGCAGTAACTGACAATAATAATAATACATTTTTCTGTTATTGTCTAAATATTTGGTAGAGAAAAAAAACAAAATCCCATTTAGCATTATGAAAACTCAAAGAGCTGTATGGTTTGCTATAAAATTCAGCAGGAACAGCCTATTTTGTTAATTTTTTTCAAAGCAAGTAAATCTGAGATATCTACCTTCAGAGTGGAGTAATAACACATTTTTAATGCATACACAGTATATTAGGAGATATAACATCTTGGTACCCATGTGCAGCACATCTGTACCAGGAACATACACAAACACATATTATATATTATCTCTATCATAGTTGCCAATAGTCCCTGGATTTTGTTGCATGTCCCTGGATATTTTTTTTTCTTCCTGGAAATGCCCCCTCCAGGATATTTGGAGGGCTGCAGCATATATATATATATATATATATATATATATATATATATATATATATATATGTGTGTGTGTGTGTGTGTGTGTGTGTGCTACTGGTAGTTAGCTGCGAATTGGTGGTTGCACATATATGCCTCTTGCCATTGGCTCACCCGATGTGTACAGCTAGCTTTCAGTAGTACAATGCTGCGCCTTCAACAAACATATAAGTACATTGTCAAGTTGTTTACCATTATATGCTGTGTCTGAATTATGAAAGAAAAATGTGGCGTTTCATGTACCGTTATCTTATAATAGAAAATGTTACTGTTAGTTTCTTTTGCAGCTCCACACAATAATTACTTTTGTTGCCCGAAACCTAACTCCAGGCAGCCATTTTAAATAATTCCCAAAGCGGTTTTGATTGTTTGTTTTTTCACATAGTTGTGACGATAGTAATTGTACTGATAATTGTTCCAGAATATTTTCCATTTTTTATACAATTAAACCCGTCTCTTTGGCAAGCACCCCTCCCTGGAATGAGGTTAACTGTCAAGTAGTGTTTTCCTTTTTCTCATGAACCTTCCTCTCATCTACAAAATGCAAAACATGTTTAGATCAGTTTCTTCTTGTTCTTTGTGGATGCTGTCTGACAGGGCTAGCTAATCCTCTCAGGTGAAAGGAGGGGGTTGTGAAATAAACACTATGCTGTAGAGAACCAGTAAACTGAGAATATTGCAAAGGGTTGTAAGAACTTTGTTGATTTTGATAAAGTAAAAAATTCAAGTAAAATGATGTTTCTGCAAATAATGTGTGTGTGTATGAATATTATACAGGTTATATTAAACTCTGGCATTAAAATGTGTTTTGTTTTCAATTAAATGCAAGTTCCTGATCAATTGTAAAAAAAATATCCAAAATTAAACTCTCCCAAAAGAATATTGTAATATTATTTCATAAATAAATTTTGTGTGGAGAGGGAGTAATTCATTTTGGAGTTTCTGTAAAAAAAAAAATTAAAGTCTGGAATTAACATGTTTTTGCCACTGAATTTCCTAGTTGTTTTCTTGTAATTTTTTTTTTTATGTATGGTTGTGTTGAGCAGTACTTCTACCTTCTACTGTGAGTTTAACCACTTTGCTGGGGTTAAACACACAGTAGTGTAAGGTCAATAGTCTAAAAATTACATGATCTAACAAATTAGAGCAGGTCATTTTTCTATTATGGCCCTTCAAGCTGTGACACTATAATGGAATTCATGAAGATGACAGTCTAGAGAGCTCCTTTCCTTTGGAGTACCTGCATCTTACCAACTTCCATCTGAAGGAAACTCTTACTTCATGAGAGAGACTTACTGATCAACAAAACAATAGGAATTGTGGCTCTCCTGGGACAGAACTCTCAACAGCAATGGTCTCATGTGAAACAATGTAAATGGAACTTCATCTGTTACACTTCTGCCTTCCATTAAACCTAACATCCCCATGCAATCCTTTGCATAAGGAATCTGCTTGACCAAGAGATCGATGGCAACTTGCATGGTCTTGGGAATCTCTGGAAGAAATAATCTGGCTAAACATCTGTCCAGAGACCCAGGAAATTAACTGATCTGTACAAGAGAGCTTTGGAAAAGAATGTGTTCAAATACAAAGTCACAAATTCACCTTCATACTATTATTGGCTAGAATATTGGTAAAGGTGCTTGGAGTAATGAAATCAATCAAGAGACAGACTGAAAATAAGACTATTCACATAATAAAGTGATTGGTAATACAAAAGTGATAAACTGACAAGGTTATTGGCCTTTCAGAAAACCTATTTAGACTTAGTCTAACACTGGTCAAAACATATACTCTTTCTTTATCACAGAGGATACCTTGTCCCTGTAGCTTACTGGGAAAAGTATAGTACCAGTACAAAATCCTCAAGCACAGCCAAAAAGCTCCTGTATTTCACGAGGTGCCTGTAAAAGAAAAAAAACATTGGAGGAGAACTAAAGAGAACTCTATATGCCTGAAAAAAACAGTATCATCAAGAAACCGAAAAAGATTTCAAATCCAGGTTTCCTGACAAAAGCTTCAGAATAACGATTATGAGGATATGGCTCAGCTTGCATTTGTGGAAGATTTAATCTTAAAATTCCAAAAGGATTCCACAGCCTAAACGTAGTAAACACCTTGTTATTACAACAGTTTTCTGCAGTCTTCAAATAGATTAGCATACCACAGAGTCTGAATGTTATTAAAACAGATGAACATCTTGTTTGCTGCAATTCTTTTTAAATGTTCAAACTCCCCCCGCAAGTTTTTTTTATTTAGAGAATCTGGACTTTGAGTCTGGAGATAGCACTGTTGTGTTTACAAAATCTCAAGTGTTTAGTGTCAGCAGAAATGATAAGATAAAGTGCTCTTCAGTTTTTAATACTAAAAAATCCACAATTTTCAAACTTAAAGGATGAGGGGGTAAATAGATAATGAAAGTATAATACAACATTACTTTAGTATGCATAATCAAGCATCAGACATGATAAAAGCTAAATTGTGCAGATAAACAAATATCTGAATTCCATATACTAAACATAATAAGGGACAGCGACATCAATTTGTCAAAATTACAAGCCAAAGGCTAGAAAGATACAAGATGGAGAAACTGAAAACATTCATGCAGAAACATGCAATATGATTCCCAAGGTGTATTCTAGTAGACATGACAAACATGGTAGAAAAGAAAAAAGGTCGCTCAGCAATACCCCAACAATATCTTGCCTGCTCCTGATATTGTTGTAGAATTGAAATATCTATATACAATTTCTATTAATAGTGTTTAATAGAAAGATTTGTGAGGGACATGAGGAGCAGTGGTTTTGTAATGGAGATGGGTACAATTATTATATTGATATTTTAGTATGATTGAGAAAAAGACATAACATTTTAGGTTCACGTTTAATGGAAATGTTTTGGGAGAGGTAAATCAGTGTTGTACATTGTTATTTCGGTCAATGTACACTATATGGCCACAAAACCTGACCATCACACTTATATGAACTTCTTGGACATCACATCCCGAAACCAATGGGCTTTAATAGGGATTTTGTGTTGAGTAAAGCTTGCAATTAACTTTCATTATATCATTGCTACAGGAAGTGAGTTCAAGGGGCAGGGGTACACAGGAAACAGGAAGAGTTCTAGTTCAGTCTAGTTTGGAGTTGCATTGCAGTCAGTCATGTTATAAAGTTATTGCAGAAAAGCAGCCTGTCTCTGTCATCATCAGTCATATAAATAAGCAGACAACACATGGTACCAGAAGTGGATGTTTCTCCAGGAATAATACAAGAAAATAAAAATGAATACACCGCATGGAGCAGTTACAAGACATCATCCAGCACAAGAGCAAAGACATTTTCACAGTGTTGCCAGCCTCAAACCACCAACAGAGCTCAGGTTTGTGGGGAATTTGGAAGTGTGGGGAACATTTAAACAAAGGTTTACACTGTATATGAAAGCCACAAACACCTCTTCACTCCCAGATGATCAGAAAGTAGATTTGCTTTTAACTGTTGCTGGGCCAGAGGCTCTAGACATTTATAACCGTTTTAAATGATCAGAAACCGATGGTGATAATTATGAGCTAGTTATGGAGAAATTTACAACATACTGCATTCCCAAGAAAAATTAAACTTATGAACGTTTTGTGTTTAACTCAAGGGTACAGCAACCACATGAGACAGTAGAAGAGTTTGTCACCGACCTTAGATTAAAAAGCAGGTCTTGTAATTTTGGTGTTTTGCAAGAATCGCTGATTAGAGACAAACTTGTTATAGGCTGCAGTGCAACAAAAACAAAACACGTTAGAGGCTTCTCAGGAATTGTGTCCTGACACTGCAAAAAGCTATCACAATATGTCAGTCTGCTGAACAGACCAGAAAACAGCTAAATATAATGCATAAAGACAGCACTCAGGAAGTGGTGAATGAAGTAAGGAAATGCCAGTCAGCAGAGACAAAAGGAAGGCAAGTTATACCTCTATTAGAAAGGAGATAGAGTAAATCATATAGAAAAAAATAGAAGCAATACAGAGAGATCATGCTGGAAATGATTTTCGTAAATGTCCAGCATCTGGGAAGAAATGTAAACTTTGCAAGAAATATAATCATTTTGCCTCACAGTGTAAGCAAGGTACACATCTGCATGCAGTGAAGACAAATGCCTCTGGTGAGGAGGATATTTTTGTAGATATGGTGCAGCAGGTGTCAATGCCTGATAAAGAATGGAGTGTAAAAGTGGCAGCTCATGGAACAGTAATACCATTCAAAGTGGATACTGGAGCACATACTAATGTGATTCCTGAGAAACTATGGGCAAAACTAAAGCCTAGACCAAAACTGCAGAGACAAAATAAAATACTGAGAGCATATAATGGACTTGAAATCCCTACAGTGGGACAATGCACTTTGTCCCTACTTCATAATACCACAAAAACAAGACACAAATTTGTTGTAGTTCCTGGGGAAAGAGTTCCTATACTTGGTGTACAGTCTATACAACAGCTAGGGCTGGTCAACAAACTGTTTGCAATTACAGAAATTAAAACATAAGAGCACTACTACCTTGCCAGAGGACTACAAGGATGTATTTGTTGGGCTTGGAAAGCTCCCTATGGAATATAAAATAGCTTTAAAACCTGGAGCAGCACCAGTAATTCATGCAGCACGCAAAGTACCTGCAGCTTTAAAAGATGAGCTTAAAAAGGAGCTACACCACTTCCTTAATAACTCTTTAGTTATTGTGTCAAAAAAGGATGGTTCATTAAGACTGTGTTTAGATCCAAAAGAGTTAAATGCCAACATTAAAAGAGAGCATTACCAGATACCAAAAAGAAATTAAATTCTAGGAGAGATGGCAGGTGCCAAATGGATTTTGGCAGGTGCCTTTAGCAAAAGAAAGCAGGTGGATATAACCTTTTAATACACCATTTGGAAGGTACAGTTTTAAACGTCTGCCTTTTGGACTATGCTCAGCCCCTGAAATATTAAATTGAACCATACAGCAATTATTTGATGGGGTGGAAGGCGTAAAAGTTTACATAGATGACATACTAATTTGGGGGACTACAGAAAGTGAACATAACAACAGACTTGAGAAGGTGCTACAGATTGCTCGGGAAAATAGATTGAAATTAAATAAAACAAAATGTAAATGTAATCAATCTGAAATTCTCTACTTGGGAGAAATCATCTCATGCAAAGGTGTCAGACCTGATCCAGCTAAAGTACAGGCTATTGAGAAAATGGAATCCCCTGCTAGCAAGAAAGATTTACAGAGATTTCTAGGGATGGTGACTTACTTATAGCTAATCTATTAGAAAAAACTAAACATATGATACATTTATTGTTGAAGGATGCTAAATGGTGCTGGGAAAAAGAACATGAAGCAGAATTTGTATTACTTAAAAAACTGTTCAGCACAGCACCTACTTTGCATTATTTTGATGTCTCACGTAAAACTAAGATTTCCACAGATGCATCTAAAGATGGACTAGGACTCGGAGCAGTCCTACTACAACATGATGGCAAGGGCTGGAGGCCTATTGCATATGCTGCCAGAGCTTTTACTGACACTGAATACAAGTATGCTCAAGTAGAAAGAGAGACATTGGGTATTGCATTAGGCTGTGAAGCTTTTCATAATTTTGTTTATGGCATCCCATTTACAGTTGAAACTGATCATAAACACTTAACTATTTCACACAAAGAATTGTGGAAAGCACCACGAAGAATTCAGAGGTTACTTTTGAAGTTACAGAAATAAGATTATATATTGGAATACACCTCAGGAAGACATTTATTAATTGCAGATACTTTATCTCGAATTTGGACAGAGTTTCACAGATCACCCGATGATGGAACTGACTCAGATATAGAGGTGCATGTCAATAGTGTTAAAATGTCTGGAGCAATTTCATCAACTATGTGGTAGAGATAACAAAAGGCAACTGGAGAAGATGAAACTCTTCAAAATGTAATACAAGCCATCAATTCTGCAAGTAAAAAGGTATACATGCCCAAGCAGTATTTGCCACATATGGAAGAGCTTTCAGTGTTTGATGGTGTTCTTCTGAAAGGCAATAGATTGGTAATTTCTGTATCACTGAGAAGAGAAATGTTAACTAAAATACACGAAGGGCATTTAGGAATACAAAAAAAGCAGAAGGAGAGCTATGGAAGTTCTTTTCTGGCCAAAAATGATGACTGATATCACAACCTTCATCGCTGCATGTCTCACTTGTCAGTCCTTTCAATCTGCTTTCCCTAAAGAAACTCTCATGCAGGAAGAAATTGTGAGGATTCCATGGCATACAGTAGGTGTGGATCTCTTTTCACTGAATGGATAGGATTACATTGCCATATTAGATGCTTACTCCACCTATCCTAAAGTTGCTGAGAAATACTTCTTCAGAACAGGTGTGAGAAAAATTAAGAGCAGTGTTTTCAAGGTATGGCATTCCAAATGTCTTAAATTCAGACAATGGCCCCCAGTTTTCATGTAAACATTTTCAAGCATTTTCTGAGGAATTTGGATTTACACATAACATCTAGTCCCAGGTATCCCCAGAGTAATGGATTATCTGAAGTCAAAATTATTAAGAGGTTGCTTGCACTAGTCACTCAGGAAAGCATCCACAAACAGCTTTACTTAATTATCTCGCTACACCACTGGAAGGAGGAAAGTCTCCAGCAGAACTGTTTTTTGGCAGGCAGATAAACTAAATTACCTCACTTGGCTCTTACTCAGTACCATGCAAACAGCAAATTACACAAAATGTATTGGAAGAGGAAAGAGAATATAAGAGAACGTCAGAAGAGAAACTATGACAGGGGTGCAAAAGATCACATGGAGCTGCATGTTGGGGATGTTGTGAAAGTCTGGACAGGACAAAAATGGGACAATGAAGCTGTTGTGCTGCATAAAAGTCAGAACAGTCATTTGAAGTAATAAACCACAGAAGGTTTAGTTCTTAGACGAAATCGGAGACATTTACTGAAGATACCAAAATGTGCAGGGTCCAAAATGCTGCTAACGGACATACAGATGGATTATTGGGGGCTGAAAATGAATGGACACTACCTGAGGAAAATAGAGCATTAGGACATAACATATAGCCATTTCATGAAGCTGATGTGGAAGAACTTGACAGAGCAGAGAGCATTAAAAATGAACTAAATGACACTGAAGCATCTCTTCCAGAATCACCAATTGTTAACAAATATACATCTAGTGGCAGAGCAATCAGAAAGCCACAAAGACTCATTGAGGAATGTTGAGAAGTAAACTTGTCAGTTAGGTTTGATTGTTATTTATTTATTTGTTGTTGTCATGTTTGCTGTTATATTTATATTGCTTATTTGTTTGTTTTTTGTTTCTAAAAAGGGGAAGATGTGTTGAGTATATATCATTGCTATATACTATATATATCATTGCTACAGGAAGTGAGTTCAAGGGGCAGGGGTAAACAGGAAACAGGAAGAGTTCTAGTTTAGTCTTGTTTGGAGTTGCATTGCAGCTAGTCATGTAATAAAGTTATTTCAGAAAAGCAGCCTGTCTCTGTCATCATCAGTTATATAAATAAGCAGACAACACAGATTTGACCCCCCCCCCCCTTTGAGGCTATTACAGTCACAACTCTTCTGGGAAGGCATTTCACAAGATTTTGGAGTGTGTATGTGGGAACAAGAAGATCTGGGTCACAATCAGCATTACAATTATCTAATTTGTGTTCAATGGGATTGAGATCAGGGCTCTGTGCAGGCAATTTGGGTACCGCTACACCAATCTTGTCTAACCATGTCCTCATGGACCTCACTTTGTACACAGGGGCCCAGTCATGCTGGAACAGGAAAGGGTATTCCCCAAGGTGTTGCGGCAATATTGGAAGCATCCAATTCTCTAAAATGTCTTTCTATACAGTAGGTTAAGATGGCCCTTCACTGGAACTAAGGGACATGGCAAAAATCTGAAAAAAGCTCCACACCATTATCCCTCATCCACCAAGATTATAGTAGGCACTATAAAATCCAGTAGGTAGCATTCTTCTGGCATAAAAAACACCCATATTCTTCCATCTGACTTCCAGATAGTGAAGCTTGATTCATCACTCCAGAAAATATGTTTCCACTGCTTAAAAGTCCTTGGCATTGCACATTTTTATGTGAGGCTTGTGTAAAGCTGCTTGGTCAAGGAAACCCATTTCATAAAGCTCCCAAAGCACAGTTAATGCACACACTATGCACTCCAGAACTCACTGAGACTGCCACTTCTCAACAACAGCCCTTACAGTTGACTGGATCCAATCTAGTGGGTTAGAAATTTCACAAACTGACTTGTGGCAAAGGTGGCATCCTATGACAGTGACACATTTAAAGTCACTAAGCTCTTGATTACAACCCATTGTACTGCCAATGTTTGTCTATAGGGATTTCATGGCTATGAGCTGGATCTTATGCACCTGTTAGCAATGGGTCTGGCTGAAACACCTGAACTCAGTTATAAGTAGGGGTGTCCACATACATTTGACCATAAAAAGTCATTAGTGCTTGTGAGGCATAGATTATGATATGTGCACTCAGATTTGTTAAAATATTGATACAAATATTATGTTAATAGCATTTGATGGAATACTTTTGGAAAGGATAAGTCAATGTGCAAACAGTAGTTTTGTATAGGAAACCTGCATAACTATTATATGTAGATTTTAGATTTGTTGAATTATCAATATACGTGTTTCATGGCATAGTTTAACAAATGACATCACTAATTGCTGTAACCCCTACATCGCTCTCTAGCCGATATGGCAGATAAACAAAAATAATAAAAGCAATGTAGAGGCAATACCTCAACTGACAGCGTCTCTTGGACAATGGACATTTAGTGTCCTGAAAATTTAAAATCTTTTCCCCTCTTGATCCGCTATTTAATGTATCACCTCTTTATTGCTTTTGCTATTTTCATTTGTAAAAATAATCCATTCCTCTATGTATTATTAACAAGAATTCTATGTAAAATGCAGTTTTTCAAACGTTTATTATAACTTGAGAATCAAGAAATTGAAATGCATATTCTGTCCATTGTGCATAATGATGATCAAACTACATAATAAAAAGGCCAAATAGATATTTTGTTGGCAGGTTGTTGAATAAAAGTACCCATTTGTATAGAATATACATCTGTTTTTTTGCCATGTTAAAGGGACACTAAACCCATTTTTTTTCCTCATTATTCAGATAGAGCATGCAATTTTAAGCAACTTTCTAATTTACTCCTATTGTCAATTTTTCTTTGTTATCTTGCTATCTTTATTTAAAAATCAGGAATGTAAAGTTTAGGAGCCGGCCCATTTTTAGTTCAAAACTATCTATCTATCTATCTATCGGGTTCTTGTAAAGCGCGGCTATTCACCCGTAAGCGTCTCAAGGCACTGAGGGTTGCAGTTCAGTCGAAGAGCCAGGTGTTGAGGTCCTTTCTGAACTCAGTTAGGGCGGTAGCTTATCTGAGGTGCAGCGGGAGGGTGTTCAAAGTCTTGGCTGCCACGAGGGCGTGGGTGACAGTCTTCCTGGTCTCGGTTGGGATCCACTTGAAGATCTTTTGCAGCAGGTGGAGTGTGTGGAATCATGCAGAGGAGACGGAATTCATTTGTCGGTCCATGGAAAGTGAAGAGTCCAGGGTGAAGCCTAGATTTTGTGCATGGTCGGTGGGGGTTGGAGGGTGTCTGAGGGCTGTGGGCCACCAGGAGTTATTTCAGGCGGATGTGGTGGGACTGAGGAGGACTTGTCTGCGTTCAGCTTTAGGCAGTTGTAGCTCATCCAGGTGGTGACTGCTGTCAGCCCTTATTAGAAGTTACTCTTGGTGGTGGTGGTGGGGTCACTTGTGAATGAGATGATTAGCTGGGTGTCGTCAGCGTTGGAGACGATGTTGAGGTTGTGTCATCGGGCAATGGCGGCGAGAGGGGCCATGTAGAAGTTGAATAGGGTGGGGCTCACCGAAGAGCCTTGGGGTACACCACAGCTGATCTCTGTGAGCTTGGAGGTGAAGGGTGGGAGTCTTACTTTCTGGGTTCTGCCGGTGAGGAAGGAGGTGAGCCATTGCAGGGCTTTGTCGCGTATGCCGGCGTCGTGTAGTGTAGGCGGGTGCAGAGGGTAAGGTGGGAGACAGTGTCGAATGCTGCTGACAAGTCTAGGAGGATGAGGGCGATGGTCTCTCCTCAGTCGAGTAGGGCGAGGATGTCATCTGTGGCGGTGAGGAGGGCAGTCTCAGTGCTGTGGTTGCTTCTGAAACTGGATTGGGAGGGGTACAGGGTGTGGTTAACCTTGATGTGATCAAAGAGTTGCGCGTTGATGGACTTCTTGAAGACTTTGGCCGCAAAGGGGAGCAGAGAGATGGGGCGGTAGTTCTTCGGATCATTGGGGTCAGCCGTTGTTTTTTTCAGTAGGGGGTTTTAATTTTGTGTGCTTCCAATCATCCGGGAAGGTGCCGGTTTCGATGGAGCAGTGCTGCGGAGCTTAGGTGCGATAGTGTTACCGGCTTTGTTGAATATGTGATGCGGGCATGGGTCAGAGGGTGCTCCAGAATGGATCGATCACATAATTCTGATGGTGTCCTCTGTGGTGAGGGGACTCCAGATGGTCCGTGGGGGGTAGGTGGTGGTGTATTTGGGTGAGGTATCAGTGGGAGTTGGTGAGTCGGTGGTGGTGGGTGAGTTCTGGGGCACGAAGCTGTCAGATGTCGAAGATCTTGCTGTGGAAGTAGGTTGCGAGGTTATCGCAGAGGTCCTGGGAGGGCGTGATGTCGGTGTCGCTGTTGGGATTGAAGAATTCCTTAATGACTGAATAGCTCCTTGCTGTTGTGGGCGTTGGCGCTGATTCTGTCGTGGATGGCTGTCTTCTTGGTGGTTTTGATGAGGTGGTGGTGGGTAGTGATGGTTTCTTTGTAGGCCGTTTTATTCGCAGGGGTAAATGCAACCACAAATAAGCAAGCGCTATTCAGGGTGCTGAACCTAAAATTGGCCGGCTCCTAAGCTTTATATTCCTTCTTTTTAAACAAAGATCGCTAGAGAATGAAGAAAAATTGACAATAGGAGTAAATTAGAAAGTTGCTTAAAATTGCATGCTCTATCTGAATCTGAAGGGTTTAGTATCCCTTTAAATTAGTGTAAGTCAAAGTTATGAGCACATTTTAAAAACTAAAACAAAATTATGTGATACAAATGATTAATCAGATTTTAATTTAGGTGTCAATTACACATAAAGCAATGGGTTCCACTATGTTTCAACCCTTTATAAAAAAAATTCTGCTGAGGACAATCAGGGGCCAATATAAAATAGTTGATTAAAGAGACTGAAATTAACTCTGCATGGAAACCCTGCTAGATAGTTACTTTAACAATATTATATTTCCCACAGCCTTATTTTCACAGTCTCTTTTATATCTGTCACTAATTATCCCCAGCAGAAGAGACCGATAAGGTGAAATGGTAGGTTCAGACAGGAAGGTGCCCATTACTTTATAGAAACTAAACTTTTACACTTATATCTTCAACATTTAAACAGCTAATATAATAAAAATACATATTCATACTATTCTCAGGTTTATCTTTGCTTATTCCTTTGGTACAATCGGAGCGGACAAAAACGAGATTTAAAAGGTCAGTAAAGTCAAAATTAAACATTCATGATTCAGATAGAGCCTATGATTTTTTTTTAACAACTTTCCAATTTACTTTAATTATCAAATTTGCTTTGATCTCTTGCTATCCTTTATTGAAGCATAAACCTAAATTTATATGAGCTTGGGCATGCACTTGTCTTTAGCACTCTATTGCTGCAGTATTTGCAACACTGCAACAAACAATGTTGCAAATACTGCATCCAGATTACTATAGGAAGTGCACGCTCCTGATTACTCTTTAACAAAGGATATGAAGAGAACTAAGCAAAATTGGAAAAAGGTTTAAAATGTCATACTCTATCCAAGTTTAATTTTGACTTTACTGTTTCTTTAAGAGAGTGTGAACCATTTCTTTAAACCAGATAGGCAGAATTGTTTCTGCTTCCTGCACTTGGTATATTTTGTATAAAGATTTGAATTTAAACACCAATAGTTACAGTCTTCTGCTGTTATTCCAGGTCTGTCAAGGCCAAAACTGTTTGCATTATTTAACACTGCACCTGCCGGACAAAAATGAAACGCTTTATTGCTATTGTTTAATGTACCCTGTACATAAACTGTTAGGTGACCATTTAAAAATGTACAAATATGAACATTATCAGTACATATTTATTGTACTGTTAAAATCACATTAATATATTGAGATATAGTCAATGCAAAAATAAATCAGAGCTGCTTCTTAACAATTCTTCCTGACGCTTCCATGCATGTCCAATTAATACCCAAAATTGAATCAGGCTCATGCTCTTGGGAGGAATGATGTCTCCCAAGGGAGCCTGTGTGCGCTACCGTGGGCAACAACAGAACAAAACTAAAGCAATTTGTTTGCTTACTACGAACACATTTTGACACAAATATATTTAAAAATAAATTGTAAACAATTTCAAAATTCAACCTTGCTGACATAATTTTTTTTTATAGATAAATATACAAACAGGCAGAGACAGAAAGAGAGACAAACATAGAGACAGACTGAGAATGTAATGATTTCTGTTTGCATTTTCTCTTTCTGTAAGTATTTGTATTCTGACCCTGGGTGATGGGGTAAACCAGACGTGGACTCCTTGCCCAATGTGATTAGAGGAATATGGCTGCACCTCACTGACGAGGCCTAAGTAAGGCCAAAACGATCGTCTGGAGATGCCATGTTCCTTGTTCAGAGGAGGATTACCTGGTATTTCAGGGCTGGAATGACTTTACTGTGAATAGATTAATATACCTCAGGAAAGTTCTCCTCTGTGACAAGCACATTTGGGCTAAAAGAGGCTGCTCCTAGGTGGCAACTTAGCATAGAGCACTTCTCTTTCTGTATGCATCTGATTAATTTAGCGATATGGTAGGCAAGGAGCAATCTGCTCTAACATTATCTAACATCTTATTTTGAAACTATTGCAAACTAGTCGATAAGCCTGCCCAAAAGGCAGTCTAATTTTTGTTTAAGCTACAGATGTAGAAATAACCTATTTTGTAACTCTTCTTTTATATAAATAAGTGGGAAAGCCTGCCCAGAGGGCAGTATTTTGTGGTGACGGAACCACCCTGCCATTTTTGGAAAGGCGTTCTATTGTAATGACGGAACCACCCTGCCATTTTCAGGAATCCACCTGGATGCAGCTTACGCTGCATTCAGGTGGATTCAAAAAATGGCAGGGTGGTGAAAGAATCCACCATGTTACAGCTGAGAGTTGGAGATCCTGAAGCTGTCTGTCACTGCCAGGTGGCTGCACGCGCATCCAACATTCCTTTGAGGATGCGTGAGAAACTAGCGATGACGATGGACGCTTACAAACACAATTATAGTATAGATAGTGCACAAATCCAGTGATGTCACAGAAAGTGCTATAAAAAAATTAGATCTATAAAAATAAATAAATGCCCCCTTCATTAATTCTTATTTGAGTCTTAGAGGAAATGTAAATGTCTGTAAAAAACAAAGAAACAAAGAAAAAAATACATACATTTTCTACATCCTTGCACTGTTATGGGGGGAGATTAGGCGGCGAGTGATGCTCGCCATTTCAAGTATTATGTAGCTCAACACTTGTCGCACTTCTGCCTGGCTTTAAGGCAATGTGCAGTGGTAGCAAAAGTAGGTGTAAAGAGAGTTAATACAGCTTAAACCAGGGGTCGACAAATCTGTTTAAAATGTAGGAGCCAGTAAGAATATTTAGGATCCAGACATACATTTATGAGCCAGACAGTAGTATTTGTATATATATATATATATATATATATATATATATATATATATATATATATATATATATAGAGAGAGAGAGAGAGAGAGAGAGAGAGAGAGAGAGAGATAGAGGCTCCCTGGCTCCTAGATTTGTCGAGCCCTGACTTAAACCCAAAGTTAATGCCAGATAAATATGTGTAGTATTACAACAATTATTAAAAAAAAATATTTATTAAATACACATTGAAAAAATAAAAGCTTGTGCTAAGAAATAGTAAATCAAAATAAAAGCTAATATTAGAATTAAAATAAAACCTAGAGTTGGCCAACTATAATAAATTACTTCAAAAATAGTCCAACCTAGACAAATAAATGTAGTAAAGAGTTCTAAGCTTGTGTGTAGGTAGTGGTGGGAAGATGGCTTCAGAGTACTCACTGTGAGAAAATCTTCCCTAGATATTTCATCCACATACGATTGTATATACAGAGTGGGAATGTAACAATCCCCAAGTGAAGGCTTAATATATCATAACACGTACAAACACTTTGATGTCAATGCGGTCATTAAAACAGAGTCTACAGTGAACATGACCTTGTAGGTTTAGCAGTTTATAGATCTGTGTCTGTAACCGCTAAAATGATGCGATTTGGTGACACGTAGTACCTGCTGGACTAATGGATGAACCGGCTTCCTCTGCATGTCAGCCTAGGATTTCAGCAAAGATTGTTTAACCATTGTTTCTTTGCAGGAAGAATAGAAAGAACGGTGGCAGGGTAATAGCGATACAGCAGAGCAGCCTCTACCCTCCTTTTTCAACTTTGAATTTGTTGGGTCGACTTTCAGTCATTTATATGCAATGCCAGAGAAGCATCCTGCAACTGGTCCCACATCTAAGGCAATGTGCCCAGTAGGCTCATTAGTCTCCTTGACTGATTCCTCCTACACATAAAGGTCTCAAACATTGAGTTTGAGAGACAAAGCACAGTAAGAACTGAAGCTTCAGACGGTAGCATGTACAGATGTGGTAGGGACATGAAGCCTGATCTGTGGTGTGATGTAGGCATAAGGTTTTATAGAGAATCTGATGTGTGATGAGGGTATGTTATATACAAGGGGATTATGACTTTATTGCTGCTCTGGGGTATGCTATGGGTATGTAGCTGATAAAGACACTGCAAGGCCAATTGTTTAATCTGAGGTCTGATGTTAAATCTGGTTTAAAGAGGGCTACGCCGAAGTGGTGTCCTTTTTGAGATGTTTTGTGTCCCGACAGGGGCTTTATAATCAGGGATCTCACCTTAAACTCAAAATGACAGTCTAATAACAATTAAACTGATTAAGATAGGGCATGCAATTTTAAACAACTTTCCAATGTACTTTTATCATCAAATTTGTTTTGTTCTCTTGGTATTCTTTGTTGAAAGCTAAACCTAGGTAGGTTCATATGCTAATTACTAAGCCCTTGAAGGCCGCCTCTTATCTTAGTGCATTTTGACAGTTTTTCACAGCTAGGCAGTACTAGTTTATGTGTGTCATATAAATAACATTGTGCTCACTTCCATGTAGTTATTTATGAGTCAGCACTGATTGGCTAAAATGCAAGTCTGTTAAAAGAACTGAGATAAGGGAGTAGTCTGCAGAGGCTTAGATACAAGGTAATCACAGAGGTAAAAAGTGTATTAATATAACAGTGTTGGTTATGCAAAACTGGAGAATGGGTAATAAAGGGATTATCTAGCTTTTTAAAATAAAAAACATTTTACTTCCACCATTATTTTTATGGAATACAACTTGCAACGCTTACTGCTAGTGTGAACTATATGTGATCTTTCAAGAACTTCCATTAGGCAAAAATAGAATTTGGCTTCCCTTGAGGTCTACAGCACCATGCATAGCAGCCAATCAACTTGCATACAGCCATATGTGTGTGAATGCAGCAGTTAATTGGCTGCTGTGTTTACGGATATGTGCATGTTGCAAAGGGAAAAAAACACAAATGCATCATATTAAAGGGCATGACTAGCTGATACAGCCATATCCTCCTTCTGATTACAAGACGACCTTCCTCAAGAAACAATACTATCATGACATTTGTTACTGCAATCACACAGAAATGCTCAGGAAATAGCACAGTAAAAAAATATTAAGGAAGCAGAGACAAAGTTCATAATAGCAAATTTAGTCATGGGCCCATTATTTAAAACAGAGCTGTGCTTTTTGTCTTCACACAGATATGGAGAGATTAATTGCATTTCCATGGAAAGATAAGCGCTTAATAAAACTATAAGAAACACAAGCACAAAGCATTGATATTGGAGCATGTTACAAGCTTTTGTTCAGATGGATGGAAAGTTTACTCTGTTGGTGGCCGAAGCAGAGAGCTTTTCGAAAAAGATGATTGGCTAGAGTCATAAAGAATTGTTAAAGGGACATTGTAAGAATATATAACCATAGGGCTGCCATTTTGTATCTAAGAAGCCATTGATGATCAAATAATGAACTGTTGTACTGATATTGAACTGTTGTTTTTTTGTCTGTATTTTGTTAAATGACATCTGTTCTTTGGGTAATAACATCCTCATCTCGTTACTAAGGTAACCATGCAACTAAGAGCATTTTTACATTCATTGTTATCTTGTTTCTCTAGGATGAATGTCTTCAGTCTTATACAAAGGATTTTCTGGCTGTTAAAGGGACACTCAGGTTAAATTAAATTTTCATGATTCAGATACAGCATGTAATTTTAAACAACTTTCCAATTTACTTCCATTAAAAAAAATGTGCACAGTCTTTTATATTTACAATTTTTGAGTCACCAGCTCCTACTCAGCATGTGCAAGAATTCACAGACTATACGTATATGCATTTGTGATTGGCTGATTGCTATCACATGGTACAAGGGGAGTGGAAATATACATAACTTTGAAATTTGTTATAAAAAAATCTACTACTCATTTGAAGTTCAAACTAATTGCTATTGCATTGTCTTGTTATCTTGCATTTGTTGATTATGCAAATCTAATGTGTTGACTGGTCCTTTAAGTTGTATTAACTATCTTGTAATAGGGGGGCGTGTATAAAGATCCTCTGTGTTGTTACATGTATGTGATTTGTAAACCTAGCCCTGCTAAGAATAAACCAGTATAAGTAATAAGTGTTTAGGGCTGGACTAAAAATACTTAGGCCTCTTTTATAATAACCTCCTCCTGGTTACAAGTAGATAGATACAATAAATAAATTAAAAGTGGCGCTAAAAAAGCTTTAAGTATTAAAAACTATGGGCGGATTAGACTCAAAGGGTCTGAAGTTGAGGGATTATAGTGTGACTTGGACATCACTTAAAGGCACAATGGGGTGTTAATAGTGATTAATATTCTAATAGTTCTCAAATAAACCACAATAAGGGGTATATAGAAGTATTCACTGATAAATATTTCTCAAATAAATCACAATAAGGAGTATATAAAAAAATCTTGAAAAAATATTTTTTCCTTTGTTCCCAACGACATAAAGAAGATTCCTCATCAAACCGGGAGGTTTGCAAGTTGCTTTTGATTACCCGACCGCTTCCTGCGTACATTTAAGTACTAAGAGCAGGAGAATTGCATAGGAGAATTACACCGGTTTCCGACGGTGACTTGCGCAAGTCTGAAAAAAAACGGCACCAGTAACTGCCTTCATCATAGAGCACAGACACCAGAAGCCTGTCAGATTCTAACCGTGGACGCTGAAGGGTGAGATCACCTGCATAGCAGGCAACATATATTATCCACCTTAAGGTATAGATCTGTCAAGTGGGTTTTGTTTTCACTAATTGTGCTTCAACTGTTCTACAGCGGGAACTTTAAAGTTTTAATAGTGGCTGGCCACTACTATTTTACTCTATCACCGCAACACAATTTAAAAGGGATATCCTGAAATTATTGTTCATTGCCGCACACAAGACTGCTACTTTTAGATGTTGCATTATAGGCACAGCCAATGATAACTTTATACGCCTATTGATTTTAATAGAATATTGTTTACAGTGACTTATTGGAATAATTTGTGGAATTAAAAAAGGATATGTTATATGTCAATTAAGATTCCTATAAAATCTGGGCTCTCTCTTCATATATGAATTGTGCACTCTATTCCATTTATGAATTTGTTGCTATACAATTACTCTATTGATTGTCTATTTTCATACAAATTTTTTTTTATGTATTACTAATATAAGCTATTTTATATACGCATGAATTTGTTGCTATTTCAATAATTCATCAATTGCTATTTTAATAACTCATCAATTAAATGATTCATCAATTGTTTATTTTTATGTTAATTTTTTTTTATATACTCCTTATTGTGATTTATTTGAGAAATATTTATCAGTGAATACTTCTATATACCCCTTATTGTGGTTTATTTGAGAACTATTAGAATATTAATCGCTATTAACACCCCATTGTGCCTTCAAGTGACGTCCAAGTCACACTATAATCCCTCAACTTCAGACCATTTGAGTCTAATCTGCCCATAGTTTTTAATACTTAAAGCTTTTTTAGCGCCACTTTTAATTTAAGAATAAACCAGAGCAGCTTGAAACCTTGTCGTGTGTATGTCTGAGTTGCTTTCCAAGGCCTTATAAGTGAAATACTCAATTCCAGTGATAGTGTAGAATACTGATTGTTATTATGAAGATTATTAAGTGGTACCCTGGCGCATCGAGACATCATAACAGTTCTGGTGTCAGAAGATGGGATTCACACTGGGTAAGTAAGAAGAAGTGTTTAAATCTCTTGCTTCCCTCTGTGAATTTAGGCCCAAGGTCTGTCCAGTTTAATAATGTATAAAACGTGAGTTTGAGTCTCACCACAGGCAAGTTTGAATCTTGCACTGTATTAGTAATGTATAAAACGTGAGTTTGAGTCTTACCACAGGCAAGTTTGAGTCTTGCACTGTATTGAAAGGGTTAATAGTGCCTCTGCAAGTTAGAGTATTGCATTGTAATAGTTCCTTTGCAAGTTAAAGTCTTGCATGGCATTTAAAGGGTTAAATTCCTTCTGCAAGTTAAAGTCTTGCACCGTATTATATATAGACAGACATGGATATCACTGGAGCGGAGTACTCACTGATAAAAGTTTATTTGTGTGTATTGTATTGTATTGTATTGTGCTGTCCTGTGTATACAAGTATGAAGTGAATATGGGATTTGCTCAAGGTAAAACGCTTAGTCTGTTGCTTGAATGTGAAGGAATGTGATGAGATTTTTTTTTTCTTTTATCAAGAGCTCTTGGCAATAGTCTTATGAGACGCTGCGCAGAAACAGACTCACAGACCTTAGATTGCTGACAGAGAATAATTTATGACTGTGAATTATTATTATTCTTTTCAGAAATTTCCTTTTTGTTGTATAAAGGACCACTGAGGACAAGACATCAGAGCATTGAAAAACGCTCCCATCTCCAAGAGGAGAACAGACACTTTTGAGTCCAAAAACCCTGCCCTAAACAGGGCCCAGACCGATTCCCAGTCCAGCTGGTTGGAGTCCGTGGACACAACACCCAGGAATATCTCTCGAGGCACGCGCCCTGAAACATCTTGAGAAAACACTACGGGGTAGAGACTCTTGTCGAGTGACCTAGATCTATTCTCCGAGACAGATTCAACTGTTCTTCCAATTTATGGAAAAACAGTTATACATTGAAAACACTGAAAGGAAAAGTCAAGTCAACAGTAGCACCAACTTCCTCGATGCAAAATATCTATCGATTTACCGGACAACAAAAAACTAGTTGTTGGCCGGATAGGGAACTGCAGATATAGGAAACAAATAAACCCTTGACAGTCTGTCCTCTGTCAGAAGATTCCTCTAGACCTAGAACCTAATAAGGTCTTGTAGAAGGAAAAAGGGAACTCTCCTTCAGATTCATTTCCCCACTATGGGAAAGAAGCTTTGAGTTCTCAAAGAGAAACTGCTTGAAGAATGAGTGACACCTGAGCCTTATGATGTCCAGAAGGTATGTACTACCCCAGGAGCTAGAAGTCCTTCTAGGACTTGAAGACAAAGTCCGTAGCCTGCAAAACATGATTTAGTCGATGCTATTAGACCCCCCTCAGATAGAGGGAACTCACTAAGAGGAACACAAAGCCACCACTAGATTTGAACTCAAGACCTTCAGCCTTTAAGGTAGCAAACTTGAGAAGATGCCAAATCCTGTGAATAAAAAGTACACAACCTTCAGGTCTATGTTCGATATAAACAGGCCCTCTTGAACCAAAAAATGGATACTACTTGAAGGTCAGAACCTGAGAAGCTTGAAGAAACCACCTAGCTCCCGTTCTCAGACAGGGACTAGAACTATCACTGCCAGAGAGAGATGTCATCAATTGGAATTGTAAAAATTCAAAAGGAGAATCTGCTCCTGGGAAGAAATCAAGATTGGATTTCAAAGGTATGACTGACACAGGATAAGGAAACTGAAAACTTTCCTATAGTTCTACTCTCTTGATGAGTAGTAAAAACATCTTACCACCTACAAGTCAATTAAATACTGTCAGATCAAGACCAAACAAGGTCGCCTCCTTGAAAAGGAAACACCAGAAGCGTGAATTTGTGGGAAAATAAAAATATTAACCCTGCAACAGCAGAACTTAGCCTGGGCTGTACTACTAAGCTACAGGGAGGCCCTTTATCCTGAAAGATCAAAAACAAAGTGGCAGCATAAAGTGGAACAAAGAAGGTTTATTCAGCACATAAAATCCGTTATGTTTCGGTAATTTCTTCCCTTAATCATGCAATCAAGAAATTCCCGAAACGTAGCAGATTTTATGTGCTGAATAAACCTTCTTTGTTCCACTTTATGCTGCCACTTTGTTTTTGATCTTTCATGATTTACCTGAGGGTGTGGTGGTTACACTTCGTGGCTTGCAGTGGCCTGTGTGCTAGACTATGCTACCTGCTCTTTTTGGATATTGCTTAGGCCATTTATCCTGCCATTAGGAAGCCACAATATCCCCGCGGCAAGCATCGCAAGTCTATAAAAAACAAGTCAATGCTCTAGATAAGCAATTTAGCCTCCAGCTGCTTATCCAAGGATCCATAAGAAACCAACTGCCTTCCAAAGGATCAAAGTTTCAAGGACGGCATACAGGGAGAATAGGCATCTCTAGCCTCTCCCATTCCTGTAAAATCCAAAGCACGTTAAAATGAGCAGGTTCACAAAAGAAAAAATCCTTCAAAGGTTGACAGCGATAGAGTAATCGATATTGTCCATATAGCCAAAACCTCCTTTAACAGTACACGAGGTGTGCAAGCATACATCAGAAGAAAACCACTTCAGATCAGATGAAAAAATTATACTGTCCGAATCTGAGAGTTCACACACAGAACTACCGGCGAATTCTCCTCATTAAAAATTAGGAAGAAAAACAACCTGTGCAGAGCAGAGACCTTCAATCTGAGTATAGCAAATGTCCTCTTGCATTTTCCCTGAAGCATAGGAAAAACAGATCAGCCACAGCTACCACAGAGGATAGCTGCGCTGCAAATCTGCAGGCAAATACACTCCTCCTGGAGATTGAGAGGAACTGCAGGGCACTGCATGTGACGTCAACAAAGCTTGGGACAAGGGAATAGAAGCTGTATTATTGCCTGAACTGCATCATCCTAAGAGATATTGAGTTCAGGGATTAATCTTCTCCTGTATCTCGTCAATGGAAGTTTCCCCCTTGACCATTTCAGACAGGGATTTACACTAATATGTCGCAGCTCCAGCGACCGCTGCAACAGCCGCTGCTGGCTGAAAAACAAACCCTGTGTGCTGAAACATTCTTCTCAACATGTTTTCCAGCTTTTTATCCATGGGCTCTTTAAACGACGAACTATCCTCGAGGGGAATAGTCGGCCGCTTCGCGAGCGTAAAGAGATAGCCCCATCCACCTTAGGTATGGTCCCCCACAGCTCAAGCTGAGAGTCCGGAACGGGGAACAGTTTTTAAAAGAAGAAGAAGGGGAAAAGGATGAACCCAATAGCTCCCATTCATTCTTCATAATATTTGCCATCTTAATGGGAACCGGGAAAGACTGAGGTACTACCCTGTCCTCGTATACCTTGTCAAGCTTAGGAATCGCAGGTTCCTCCGGTATCTTAGGTTCCAGAACCTTGTGAGTAGCAAGCACCTGCCATAGCAGAAAGCGCAAATTCTCCATGCTAAACCTATAACTAGGCTTCTCCGCCGCCAGAGGTTTAGATGACACAGACTCCAACCCAGAAAGGGCCTCCTCCGAAGAGTCGGAGAGGGCCTCATCATTGTATAGAGCCTCTGGATCTTCCGTCAGCATGGACAAACCCTGGGCTGGGCCACTATGATGAACCCTATGCTTGGGCTTAGCAGAACGTGGTAAGGCATGAATCACTTTCGAAACCGCTGATTCCAGTTGGTCCGCAAAGTCTGATGGCCAACAAATCTCTCCTGAAGGAGTAACGGTTGGACCCCGGGGCACTGCATGTGCAATCGGAGATGAATGTAGGGAATGCACCTCCCGGGACGAAGAAGCCTCAGAGGTGGACGGCTCAGTAGTACTAGACATCCATTTACATTTAGATGTGGTAACTTTATCAAGGCATGTGGAACATAGTTCAGCAGGCTGATCTACCAGAACCTCCTCACAATAAACACAGGAATGAGACTTTGTTAAGGAGGGAGAGTCCTCTAACACGTCAGAGTCATCCATCGCTTGCGCTTTTGGAGAGACTACTTAATTTACAAAGTGACTTTATACCACCAATGGCCGGGGCACTCGCCACCTCCTAAGACGCAGACAACAGAAACCGCTATGTCTCCTGCACCACAGGTCAACAGAGAAGGATAGATAGACACACCCAGTCAAATGTAATGCCTGTCAGGACCACCCCTGCACTAGGTAAAAACGCGCCAAAAATGGCCACGCAAGATTCCCGCAAGTAACCTGAAAATTCCACACATTGCCAGAGCATCATCTCGCACATAACGCAGCAATTACACAATAAACAATATCATGTATAAGCCCCCCATGGACTCTCCTCCCCTTTAGATGGAAAATGAAGCGTGCCTTACCCCGCGCTTCATCAACCGACCCTTTCTGTTAACCGGCATACCAGGAAAAAAAAAGGCACAGAGTGTTACTGTCCAAAAAAACCAAAAATGTACTTATGGACCATAAGCCGGCTACAACATATTGAAGAAGTCCTGAAGCCCATAAAAAGCGTTGCTCAATACATTCACTAAAGTGCACGCTAACACTATTTGTAACCCACATATCAGCAGGTTTCTCGCCATAAAACCATAACAGACTAAACAGTTAGCTATCTAGAAACAAAAGCTAACAAGAGTATACCGTATAGATTCTCCAGAAATCCTTATAAACACTTAATAAACTCAACTAATCAGGGTATAATTAACCCCTAGTCACCAGTGCCTGGGTCCTGCCTTCCCAAGGATATAAAATGTCCCAGAAAAATGCAGTCATTTCTTTAAAAGTGCAAGTCCCCAAACAATAGAAGACCGAGCACTTACCTGCATCTAGCCGTCTGGCAGGACAACAGCTCAACTGGCTTGAGAGGATGCCGCTCCTCACAGAGACCTGTGAAACAAGGCAAGACAGAGTAAACTTATGCAGGCCCACCTTACAAGATCCTAACTGCTTTAAAGCCACCACTGCCCTACTGAAGAGACTAACGTGGAGCACAGCTAAACCCAGTTTGACAGGGAAGACCAGAGCAAGCTTTCCCTGTCTTCAAAACAAAAAAAATCTTGATAGAAGAAACTTTATCAGACACCTAATTACTTCACCTCCATGAACTAGAGGCAAAGAGAATGACTGGGGGATTGTGCATAGGAAGTGATATTTATCAGCTTTGCTGTGGTGCTCTTTGCCTCCTCCTGCTGGCCAGGAGTGATATTCCCAACAGTAATTGATGATGATCCGTGGATTCACTGTGTCATTAGAAAGAAATACAGTAAGCTAAAAAAAAACTGTATTAAAGAGACAGTCTACTCCAGAATGTTTCTTCTGTTTAAAATATAGATACTCGCTTTATTACCCATTACCCAGTTTTGCATAACCAGCACAGTTATATTAATATACTTTTTACCTCTGTGATTAACTTATATCTAAGCCTCTGCAGACTGCCCCCTTAATTCAATTCTTTTGACAGACTTGCATTTTAACTAATCACTACTGACCCAGGAGTAACTCCACGAGAGTGAGCACAATGTTGTTTATATGCAATGCATGAACTAGTGCTGTCTAGGTGTAAAAAACTGTCAAAACGCACTGAGACAAGAGGCGGCCTTCAATGTCTTAGAAATTAACATATGAGCTTACCTTGGTTTAGCTTTCAACAAAGAATACCAAGAAAGCAAAATAAGAACTTACCTGATAAATTAATTTCTTTCATATTGGCAAGAGTCCATGAGCTAGTGACGTATGGGACATACAATCCTACCAGGAGGGGCAAAGTTTCCCATACCTCAAAATGACTATAAATACACCACTCACCACACCCACAATTCAGTTTAACGAATAGCCAAGAAGTGGGGTGATAAAGGAGTAAAAAGCATCAACAAAGGAATTTGGAAATAATTGTGCTTTATACAAAAAAATCATAACCACCATAAAAAGGGGATGGGCCTCATGGACTCTTGCCAATAAAAAAATTAAGTTTTCTTTCATGTAATTGGCAAGAGTCCATGAGCTAGTGACGTATGGGATAGTAATACCCAAGATGTGGAACTTCACGCAAGAGTCACTAGACAGGGAGGGATAAAAATAAAAACAGCCATTTTCCGCTGAAAAAATTAATCCACAACCCAAAATATAAGTTAATTTTCATAAATGTGAGGAAAAAAATTAAATCAAAAGAAAAAAAATCAAACTGAAACAGCCCCCACATCTGAACAATTTGAGAAAACACATCTGGGTGGAGAGACCATTCTCCCAGATGTAAAGTCTGACGACTGAGATAATCCGCTTCCCAATTGTCTATACCTGGGATATGAACCGCAGAAATAAGACAGGAGCTGGATTTCGCCCAAACAAGTCTCTGAGATACTTCTTTCATAGCTTGAGGAATGTGAGTCCCACCCCGATGATTGACATATGCCACAGTTGTGATATTGTCTGTCTGAAAACAAATGAACAGTTCTCTCTTCAACAGAGGCCAAAACTGAAGAGCCCTGAGAATCAAACGGAGTTCCAAAATATTGATTGGTAATCTCGCCTCTTTAGATTTCCAAACCCCTTGTGCTGTCAGAGATCCCCAAACAGCTCCCCAACCTGAAAGACTCGCATCTGTTGTGATCACAGTCCAGGTTGGATGAACGTAAGAGGCCCCTAGATTTATATGATGGTGATCTAACCACCAAGTCAGAGAAAGTCGAACATTGGGATTTAAGAATATTAATTATGATATCCTTTTATAATCCCTGCACCATTGGTTCAGCATACAAAGCTGGAGAGGTCTTATATGAAAACGAGCAAAGGGGATCGCGTCCGATGCTGCAGTCATGAGACCTAAAACTTCCATGCACATAGCTACTGAAGGGAATGACTGAGACTGAAGATTCCGACAGGCTGCAACCAATTTCAAATGTCTCTTGTCTGTTAGAGACAAAGTCTTGGACACTGAATCTATCTGGAAACCTAAAAAGGTTACCTTTGTCTGAGGAATCAAAAAACTTTTTGGTAAATTGATCCTCCAACCATGTCTTCGAAGAAACAACACTAGTTGATTTGTGTGAAATTCTGCAGAACGTAAAGACTGAGCGAGTACCAAGATATCGTCCAAATAAGGAAATATCGCAATACCCCGCTCTCTGATTACAGAGAGTAGGGCACCGAGAACCTTTGAAAAGATTCTTGGAGCTGTTGCTAGGCCAAAAGGAAGAGTAACAAATTGGTAATGCTTGTCTAGAAAAGAGAATCTCAGGAACTGATAGTGATCCGGATGAATCGGAATATGAAGATATGCATCCTGTAAGTCTACTGTGGACATATAATGCCCTTGCTGAACAAAAGGCAGAATAGTCCTTATAGTCATTTTGAAAGTTTGTACTCTTACATATCGATTCAAAATATTTAGATCCAGAACTGGTCTGAATAAATTTTCTTTCTTTGGGACAATGAATAGATTTGAATAAAACCCCAGACCCTGTTCCTGAAACGGAACTGGCATGATTACCCCTGATAACTCCAGGTCTGAAACACACTTCAGGAAAGCCTGAGCCTTTACTGGGTTTGCTGGAATGCATGAGAGAAAAAATCTTCTCACAGGTGGTCTTACTCTGAATACTATTCTGTACCCCTGAGAGAAAATACTCTGAAGCCAATGATTTTGGATTTATTCCAATTTGAAGAAGGCTTCCAATTGGAAACAGATTCCTTGGGGGAAGGATTAGGTTTCTGTTCCTTATTTTGTTGAATGGAACGAAAATGGTTAGAAGCTTTAGATTTACCCTTAGGTCTTTTATCCTGAGGCAAAAAAACTCCCTTCCCCCCAGTGACAGTTGAAATTATTGAATCCAACTGAGAACCAAATAATTTATTACCTTGGAAAGAAAGAGATAGCAATCTGGACTTAGAAGTCATATCAGCATTCCAAGATTTGAGCCACAAAGCTCTTCTAGCTAAAATAGCTAAAGACATAGATTTAACATCAATTTTGATTATATCAAAAAAGGGCATCACAAATGAAATTATTAGCATGTTGAATCAACTTAACAATGCTAGACAGATCATGATCCAATACTTGTTGCGCTAAAGTTTCCAACCAAAAAGTTGAAGCAGCTGCAACATCAGCCAAAGAAATTGCAGACCTAATTAGATGACCTGAATATAAATATGTTTTCCTTAGATAAGATTCAAGTTTCCTATCTAAAGGATCTTTAAAAGAAGTACTATCTTCCGTAGGAAAAGTAGTACGTTTAGCAAGGGTAGAGATAGGCCCATCAACTTTGGGGATCTTTTCCCAAAACTCCAATCTAACTGCTGGCAAAGGATACAATTTTTTTAAACCTTGTAGAAGGAATAAAATAAGTACCAGGCCTATTCCATTCTTTAGAAATCATATAAAAAATAGCATCAGGAACTGGAAAAACCTCTGGAATAACCACAGGAGGTTTATAAACAGAATTTAAACGTTTACTAGTTTTAATATCAAGAGGACTAGTTTCCTCCATATCTAATGTAATCAACACTTCTTTTAACAAAGAATGAATATACTCCATTTTAAATAAATAAGACGATTTGTCAGTGTCAATATCTGAGGCAGGATCTTCTGAATCAGATAGATCCTCATCAGAGAAGGATAAATCAGTATGTTGCCGGTCATTTGAAATTTCATCAACTTTATGAGAAGTTTTAAAAGACCTTTTACGTTTATTAGAAGGCGGAATGGCAGACAAAGCCTTCTGAATAGAATTAGAAATAAATTATTTTAAATTTACAGGTATATCTTGTGCATTAGATGTTGAGGGGACAGCAACAGGCAATGAACTACTACTGATGGATACATTTTCTGCATGTAAAAGTTTATCATGACAACTATTACAAACCACAGCTGGAGGTATAACCTCCACAAGTTTACAACAAATGCACTTAGCTTTGGTAGAACTGTTATCAGGCAGCAGGGTTCCAACAGTGATTTCAGAGACAGGATCAGATTGAGACATCTTGCAAAGGTAAGAGAAAAACAACAACATACAAAGCAAAATTATCAATTTCCTTATATGGCAGTTTCAGGAATGGGATAAAATGCAAACAGCATAGCCCTCTGACATGGAAAAAAGACAAGAGGCAAATAGGAATGGGGTCTTAAATAATGAAAATATTTGGCGCCAAGTATGACGCACAACAAACAGAAAAATATTTTTTGGCGCCAAAAACGTTGCAACCTAGTGAAGGACTTGTCGTCAACTAATACACCGAAAATTAACGAATTTGCGTCAACGAACGTAACTTCGTT
>NC_069502.1:168440084-168522584 GCF_027579735.1 Bombina bombina
GATGAAGTAGAGTTAATGAGTGTGTTTATGTACAGTATATCAATTCTGTATCTATATGAAAATGATTCTAGTATAATTGAGTTTGCATTTCACTGATTCTTGCCTGCAAACCCTTTGTTTCTGTTGTGTTCAATTGTCACTGATTCTATGAATAAGTAGATTAAGACCCTATATTATAGGTTATTTCTCTTAACTATTACCTGCGTATTAAATTCACCCTCAGTCAGATGCAATCTTATACCATTGTCCCGCAATTTATTTAAAAAATTGCAATTCAAATGACCAATTTGTTTTCTGTTAAAACATTATAAAGTAATACAATCATGTGTAGCGATTTTTTTTAGAACATAAAACCTGATTAGCAAATTTAGAATTATGTTTCACTTAACATATAATATATTTCATGTATTTATTTTGCATTAGGCGTAATTTTTATAAGACCTGTTTTCAATATAACCTAATAAAGAGTTATTTACTATTCAAACTAGATAGATTTGCCAATACAGCATAACTTTGCTGTAATATTCAATTAACTCTCTTTAAATGCAATAGCAATTTAAATCTCGGTGCACTAGAGCAAAAGAGAGGGACGGAGAGAAAGAGCAAAAAAAGGGGAGAGAGGCAGAGCAAAAGAGAGGGGGGAGAAAGAGAGCCCAAAAGAGAGGGGGAATAGAGAGCCCAAAAGAGAGGGGGAATAGAGAGCGCAAAAGAAGGGGAGAGAGAGCGCAATAGAGAGGGGGAGAGAGCGCAAAATAGTGGGGGAGAGAACGTAAAAGAGAGGGGGAAGAGAGAACGCAAAAGAGAGGGGAAAGAGAGGGCAAAAGAGAGGGATGGAGAGAGAGCAAAAGAGAGGGGAAAGAGCAAAAGAGCGGGGGGCGAGAGAGCAAAAGAGAGTGGAAAGAGCAAAATAGAGGGAAGAGAGAGAGAAAAAGAGAGGGGTGAGAGAGAGCAATAGAGAGTGGGAAAGAGAGCAATAGAGAGGGGGAGAGTGAGAGCAAAAGAGAGAGGGAGAGACAGAGCAAAAGAGAGAGGGAGAGAGAGAGCAAAAGAGAGAGCAAAAGAGAGGGACGGAGATAAAGAGCAAAAGAGAGGGATGGAGAGAGAGAGCAAAAAAAGGGGAGGAGAGACAGAGCAAAAGAGGGGGGAGAGAGAGCCCAAAAGAGAGGGGGGATAGAGAGCGCAAAAGAAGGGGAGAGAGAGAGCGCAAAAGAGAGGGGGAGAGAGAGAGCGCAAAAGAGAGGAGAGAGAGAGCGCGCAAAAGAGAGGAGAGAGAGAGCGCGCAAAAGAGAGGGGGAGAGAGAGAGACCGCAAAAGAGAGGGGGAGAGAGAGAGCAAAAAAGAGAGGGGGAGAGAGCACAAAAGAGAGGGGTAGAGAGCGCGCAAAAGAGGGGGAGAGAGTGCAAAAGAGAGAGAGAATGCAAAAGAGAGGGGGGGGAGAGAGCGTAAAAGAGAGGGGGAGAGAGAGCGCACAAAGAGAGGGGGAGAGAGAGCAAAAGAGAGGGGGAGAGAGGGAGCAAAAGAGATGAGGGATAAAGAGAGCAAAAGAGAGGTGGAGCAAGAGAGAGCACAAACGAGGGGGAGAGAGCACAAACGAGGGGGAGAGAGCGCAAAAGAGAGTGGGAGAGAGTGCAAAAGAGAGGGGGAGAGAGAGCAAAAGAGAGGGGGAGAGAGAGCAAAAGAGAAGGGGAGAGAGAGAGAGCGCAAAAGAGAGTGGGAGAGAGAGCGCAAAAGAGAGGGGTAGAGAGAGCGCAAAAGAGAGGGGGAGAGAGAGAGCGTAAAAGAGAGGGGGGAGAGAGAGCTCAAAAGAGAGGGGGAGAGAGAGCAAAAGAGAGGGGGAGAAAGAGGAGACCAAAAGAGAGGTGGAGCGAGAGAGAGAGAGCACAAACGATGGGGAGAGAGCGCAAGAGAGAGGGGGAGAGAGCGCAAATGAGAGGGGGAGAGAGCACAAGAGAGGGGGAGAGAGCACAAAAGAGAGGGGGGAGAGAGGGAGCAAAAGAGAGGGGGGAGAGAGGGAGCAAAAGAGAGGGGGGGAGAGAGGGAGCAAAAGAGAGGTGGAGCGAGAGAGAGCACAAACGAGGGGGAGAGAGCGCAAAAGAGAGGGGGAGAGAGCACAAGAGAGGGGGAGAGAGCGCAAAAGAGAGGGCGCAAATGTGAGGGGGAGAGGGCACAAAAGTGAGAGGGAGAGAGAGAGCAAGGGGTGGAACCGCTGAACTGCAAAAAATGGCCCATGTAAATGGGCTTTAGGACTAGTTTATATATGTCTATCTACCTAATCTAGCTATCTAGCTATATAATCTATCTACTGTATACCTATACATGTAAATAAGACATTGATATACAAAACAGAGAAATTTATTTAAACAAAATAAATATTTTCCAGTCTATTGGATCTGACCAAAATATATAAATCACAAACCTTATCAGAGGGTAAAGTTCTGTGTTAGATTACTATAATTATATATAATCAAATAATGCAACTACAAATACAATAAGATGTTCCAATTACTTCCATATACTGTACATTGTATACTAAGTTTAAAACTCATGGTATTTCAGGTATTTTTCTATTTTTGTCCTTAAACAAAGCTTATTTATTCTGACTCGTTACTTAAATGTCATAATTCTGTCATGGGAAATTATATGGAGAATGTATGACATATTATTTTAACAACATTTGCATTTTATGTGTGTTTCATGTTAGTGGCAGAATTAATATTAAAGGGACACTGAACCCAATTTTTTTTCTTTTGTGATTCAGGTAGAGCATGCCATTTTAAGCAACCTAATTTACTCCTAATAGCAAATGTAACTTCATTCTCTTGGTATCTTTATTTGAAAAGCAAGAATGTAAGTTTAGATGCTGGCCCATTATTGGTGAACAACCTGGGTTGTTCTTGCTGATTGGTGGATAAATTAATCCACCAATAAACAAGCGCTGTTTCAAATAAAGATAGCAAGAGAACGGAAAAAAACATGATAATAGAAGTAAACTATAAAAGGAGTAAATTAAAAAAGAGAGGGGAAAGAGCAGAAGAGGGGGGAAAGAGCAGAAGAGAGGGGAAAGAGCAAAATAGAGGGGAGAGAGAGAGCAAAAGAGCGGGGGAGAGAGAGCAAAAGAAGAGAGGGGGAGAGAAAGCAAAAGAAGAGAGGGGGAGAGAGAGCAAAAGAAGAGAGGGGGGAAAGAAAGCAAAAGAAGAGAGGGGGAGAGAGAGGGGGAGAGACAGCAAAAGAGAGGGGAAAGAGCAAAAGAGCAGGGAGAGAGAGAGCAAAAGAAGAGAGGGGGAGAGAAAGCAAAAGAAGAGAGGGGGAGAGAGAGCAAAAGAAGAGAGGGGGAAAGAGAGCAAAAGAAGAGAGGGGGAGAGAGAGAGGGGAGAGAAGGGAGAGAGAGAGCAAAAGAGAGGAGGGAGAGAGCAATAGAGAGGGGAAAGAGAGGGCAAAAGAGAGGGATGGAGAGAGAGCAAAAGAGTGGGGAAAGAGCAAAAGAGTGGGGGGAGAGAGAGCAATAGAGAGTAGGAGAGAGAGCAATAGAGAGGGGGAGAGTGAGAGCAAAAGAGAGAGGGAGAGAGAGAGCAAAAGAGAGGGATGGAGAGAAAGAGCAAAAGAGAGGGATGGAGACAGAGAGCAAAAAAAGGGGAGAGAGACAGAGCAAAAGAGGGGGGAGAAAGAGAGCCCAAAAGAGAGAGGGAATAGAAAGTCCAAAAGAGAGGGGGAATAGAGAGCGCAAAAGAGAGGGGAGAGAGAGCGCAATAGAGAGGGTGAGAGAGCGCAAAAGAGTGGGGGAAAGAGAGAACGTAAAAGAGAGGGGGAAGAGAGAGCGCAAAAGAGAGGGGAAAGAGAGGGCAAAAGAGAGGGATGGAGAGAGAGCAAAAGAGAGGGGAAAGAGCAAAAGAGCGGGGGGAGAGAGAACAAAATAGAGGGGAAAGAGCAAAATAGAGGGAAGAGAGAGAAAAAGAGAGGGGTGAGAGAGAGCAATAGAGAGTGGGAAAGAGAGCAATAGAGAGGGGGAGAGTGAGAGCAAAAGAGAGGGGGAGAGAGCGCAAAAGAGGGGGGGGGAGAGAGAGTGCAAAGGAGAAAGAGAACGCAAAAGAGAGGGGGAGAGAGAGAGCGTAAAAGAGAGGGGGGAGAGAGAGCGCACAAAGAGAGGGGGAGAGAGAGCAAAAGAGAGGGGGAGAGAGGGAGCAAAAGAGACGGGGGAGAAAGAGGGGGAGAGAGCATAAAAGAGAGTGGGAGAGAGCAAAAAAGAGAGTGGAAGAGAGCGCAAAAGAGAGGGGGAGAGAGGGAGCGCAAAAGAGAGGGGGAGAGAGAGCGCAAAAGTGAGGGGTAGAGAGAGCGCAAAAGAGAGGGGGAGAGAGAGCGTAAAAGAGAGGGGGAGAGAGAGCGCAAAAGAGAGGGGGAGAGAGAGAGCGTAAAAGAGAGGGGGAGAGAGAGCGTAAAAGAGAGGGGGGTGAGAAAGCAAAAGAGAGGGGGGAGAGAAAGCAAGAGAGGGGGAGAGAGGGAGCAAAAGAGAGGGGGGAGAAAGAGACCAAAAGAGAGGTGGAGCGAGAGAGAGCACAAACGATGGGGAGAGAGCGCAAAAGAGAGGGGGAGAGAGCGCAAATGAGAGGGGGAGAGAGCACAAGAGAAGGAAGAGAGCGCAAAAGAGAGGGCGCAAATGTGAGGGGGAGAGGGCACAAAAGTGAGGGGGAGAGAGAGCAAGGGGTGGAACCGCTGTACTGCAAAAAATGGCCCATGTAAATGGGCTTTAGGACTAGTTTATATATGTCTATCTACCTAATCTATCTATCTAGCTATATAATCTATCTACTGTATACCTATACATGTAAATAAGACATTGATATACAAAACAGAGAAATTTATTTAAACAAAATAAATATTTTCCAGTCTATTGGATCTGACCAAAATATATAAATCACAAACCTTATCAGAGGGTAAAGTTCTGTGTTAGATTACTATAATTATATATAATGAAATAATGCAACTACAAATACAATAAGATGTTCCAATTACTTCCATATACTGTACATTGTATACTCAGTTTAAAACTCATGGTATTTCAGGTATTTTTCTATTTTTGTCCTTCCTTAAACAAAGCTTATTTATTCTGACTCGTTACTTAAATTTCATAATTCTGTCATGGGAAATTATATGGAGAATGTATGACATATTATTTTAAAGTGATGGTAAACTCTCCCCTTTTTAAAATCAGATCTGGAATCTAAGCGCTATTTTAGATGGAGTTTAATTCATTAGCTGTAATGAAGATGCGCTATAACTTAGTTATTAATATAGATATGAAATTCAAATACCCCACGTTACACCACCCACTTCAAAAGTCAATTTCCCTGTCAGCTAAATGATTGAATTACTCCCCAATCAATGCTCTAGCTACAACAAAAGTGCCATATGGGGAGAGCGCTGATTGGACAACAAGTCAATCTGTTAGCTCACAGAAAATTTTACTTTTGAAGTGGGCGGAGGAGCATGCAGTATTTGAATTTCATATCTATATTAAAAAGCATGTTATACTGTATCTTCATTACAGCTAATGAATTAAACTCCATTTAAAATAGCGCTTACATTCCAGATCTAATTTTAAAAATGGGAGAGTTTACCATCACTTTAACAACATTTGCATTTTATGTGTGTTTCATGTTAGTGGCAGAATTAATATTAAAGGGACACTGAACCCAATTTTTTTTCTTTTGTGATTCAGATAGAGCATGCAATTTTAAGCAACCTAATTTACTCCTAATAGTAAATGTTCCTTCATTCTCTTGGTATCTTTATTTGAAAAGCAAGAATGTAAGATTAGATGCCGGCCCATTATTGGTGAACAACCTGGGTTGTTCTTGCTGATTGGTGGATACATTAATCCACCAATAAACAAGCGCTGTTTCAAATAAAGATAGCAAGAGAACGGAAAAAAATGATAATAGGAGTAAATTATAAAGTTGCTTAAAATTTCATGCATGAATCACAAAAGAAAAAATTTGGGTTCAGTGTCCCTTTAAAGAACAAGAGAAAACTCCTCTTGTTTAAACCAAGTATAGCAAAGTAATTAAACAGTGTGACACTTCCCTAGTGCCTAGAAAAAGAATCCCACCACTAACAGATATTAATTTTCCTTTCATTCTGATGACATGTAGTACAGTGTCACTTACCAGTACTGCTGGGCAATGTGGTGACTGCTTGGTGTCAGCTGCCTGCAGCTCTGCATCATGCATGTCTTTCCTTCTTTCCCGCTAAGCAGGAAATGTTTCAGAGCGTTGCCATGGTAACCCATGGCAACGCTCTGATTTAAAACTGTCAGGAGAAGTAGCAGTAGACAGCAGATGAAGGAGGGGGGGCCGGGGGCAAGAAATTAAAAAAAAAAAAAAGTTTTTAAAAAAAAATTGTGCTGGGGCCCCCCTTATGGGGGACCTCCCGGGGACCGGTTCGCGACCGCTGCATCACTGGTAGTTCTGCCCCTGCTGTAAGCTACAAGCATGAAAAAATTACTCTAATGGTTGTTTAAAGGGACAGTCAACACCAGAATTTTTGTTGTTTTAAAAGTTAGATAATCCCTTAATTATCAATTCCCCAGTTTTGCATAACCAACACGGTTATAATTATACACGTTTTACCTCTGTAATTACCTTGTATCTAAGCCTCAGCAGACAGCCCCCTTATTTCAGTTCTTTTGACAGACTTGCATTTTAGCCAATCAGAGCTGTCTCCATGGTAAATTCACGTGCATGAGCTCAATGTTATCTATATGAAACACATGAACTAATGCCCTCTAGTGGTGAAAAACTATCAAAATGCATTTAGATTAGAGGCGGCCTTCAAGGCCTAAGAAATTAGCAAATGAGAACAAAGCAAAATTGGTGATAAAAGTAAATTGGAAAGTTGTTTAAATTACATGCCCTATTTGAAACATGAAAAAAAAATTTGGACTTGACTGTCCCTTTAAATAAACTTTGCATTTACTACTGTATCTTAGAAATGTCAGACCTACTATAAAAAGTAACATTGTAGTACAGGGCTTGACAAATGTCTTAATCTAGGAGCCTGTTCAAGAATTTAGGGGCCAGATTTGTTTGTTTTTGTCAGATAGATTTGCTTGAAACACATACAGACATGAAAATAACAGGGTGCCATTTCCAAAAAAAGGGAAAATGATCTGCTTAACATAGCAGCTTTTACGTGATCTGATGGATAAATCGGAATCATTCCTGGGGTGCAATCTATAACAGTCAAGAAGTTAAATAGCAGACAATACAATTGAATGTGAGGGTTTGAAGAGGATAACTCCCTACAATATTTTAACTATAGATAGTCTAAAGTTGTAAACACAATATACCACAGCACATCGCAGGTTACATTTATTTGGATTCACTGTCTGCTATTTAACCCATAGGATAAATGTATTACCCTTCTCAATGATGGTCTCAGCTTTGCTGTACATCTATTGATCCTTGCACCATCTGTGAGATCAACCATGCTCTACACTGCATGCAGGGTTAATAGTAATAAAATGGGTATCCCCAGGGCTATGTATCCTATTAAAGATCAAGAAGAAAGCCACTCCCAGGCCAGTAACACTAATGCTTGGGACATAGATATATTAAAATACAGTGTTACATATATATAGGGCTAGATTACAAGTGGAGCGCTAATTTATTACGCGCCCGCAAACCGGCAAAATCGCACAATAAATAACCAGCCATTACAGAGTCCTGGTTCATTTTTTAAATGTCCCCCAACTTCCCCCAAAATAACACGTGGGGTACCTTTAAAAAAAACAAAAAAAAACGCATTTTTGGGGGGTAAAGTTGGCAGGTGTGGGGTGTTACAAAAAAAAAAACGGAACTGAAAAGTGCCCTTTACATTGCTGTGTGTCAGAACGGTGTGTTCCCAGTAAATGTATATGATTATATACATATATATTTATGTGTTAATATGTGTATATTCACATATTAACACATCAATATATATGTATATAGTCATATAAATAAAAATATTTATATTTGCTTAATATAAAAACAATCATCTAAAAGTTATTGTATTACTGTAATACAGTGTTTGTAAATGTAAATGATAAAATGAATCAAAATGATATGATATTATGAATTGGTCACATCATAAATGAATAGTATAGGTAAAGTGGAAAAAAAACGAGATTCAAATTCATTCAGTCATCATCATTATTGAATTAATTATCTTTCATGTTTTATTTTAGTTTTGGCCCTGTATATTTTGCTTTCATGAAAAAAAAAACACATAAATTTTCATCTTTTCTGATTGATTTGGTGCTATATCTCCTACTGAATTCAGATTGATCCAATAAAAGCCTGAGCTGTTACACAATAGTTTTCTGACATGTTGGAATGAGGTCACTATGTATATTATATCTTTTCAAAGAAGTGTAGACTCCTTAATGCAACCGGATGAAAAAGTCTTGCAGATGGAAATCTATATGGAGAAAATGTTGAGAATTTGATGATTTTTGAAGGATCACAGCCAAATGATTTTTTTGTAACATTTCAGAACCATGTGTCACATGCTTAGGAAGTGCTGCAAAATACTACTATGGTTCAGACGTAATTTTGCTATAGAATATAAAAGACAAATAGTAAGTAATTTAAGACTATGAAATGCATTTTTATTTTTATAAAGCAGAAAAGAGAATGCACAGGTCATAAATTCTGAAGCTTAAAGGGGCATTCCAGCTAAAATTGGAATCCACATGGATGCGTTTCACTTTTGCATAGAAGCATTTATGTAATATACATGAATTAGCAATAATGCTTCTAAGAAAAGCTATAGCTGTTTCATAAATGTATTTAAGTATGCACCGTGCACCAGCATTTTAAACACAGCACTTGGTCAGAGAGCCTAAGGTGCTTGTATCATCTGGTAATGACTCAATTTGTTAATTGCCGACATGACACAAGCCCCACTGGTGCTCTGAGCAGCTGCAGTACTTATAACGCTGGTGCACTGAGAATATCTAGCTATGCTTTACATACACATGCTGAGAAAAATGCTAACACTAAAACAGTGATAGCTTTTACTAGAAGCATTTAGATTGAAAATATGTTTCTATTCAAAGATGTAACTCATCCATGTGCATTTAAATTTTGACCAAAATGTCCCTTTAAACAATACAGGTATCCCTCCGTTTACGCCGGGGTTAGGTTCCAGAAGGAATGGTTGTAAATCGAAACCATTGTAAACTGAATACCAGTTTATAATGTAAGTCAATGGGAAGTGAGGGAGTTAGGTTCCAGGCCCCTCTCAAAATTGTCATAAGTAACACCGAATACATTATTTTTAAAGCTTTGAAATGAAGACTTTAAATGCTAAACAGCATTATAAACCTATAAAATAATCACACAACACATAATATATAATTAAACTAAGTTAAATGAACAAAAACATTTGCTAAACAGCATTATAAACCTAATAAAAATCACACAACACAGACTTTACTTGCATTTTTCTGCAAACAGTTCTTTCTATGTATTCCAATCTGGACTAATTTACAGACAGGAAGATCCTGTTCCTTTGCAAGCTGCTCGATAACTCAGGTCTTGTTAAACTGATTCATTTCAGCTTGCTTGGCTTGCATATCTTTGCTGCAACACAAGCGGACAGCTCCACCTACTGGCTATTTTAATCAATGCACTGCTTCTCAATGCTTTTCAATAGCAGTCACATGACTGAAAAACAAGGTTGTTATTCTGAAACGGTGCAAATTGAACCGTTGTAAACCGAGGGCCACCTGTATTCATAAAGACCTATCTTGTGGGATAATCCTGTCCATGGTAGAACTCAACAAAAAACGTAAATGAGAGGGCGCTAAAAGCTAAGAGAAACCAGCACACTTAATCAGCATTAATTAGGCATTTATAATGAAGAAAACAATACACCAAGTAATTTAAAAGGTTTACTATCAAAGATAAATTGCACAATATGCGGGACGTCTCCCTGCAAAGGATAAATATTACAAATAAAATAAATCAAAAGAAAAGTACTATATGGAATACCACCCTAAAAATTAAAAAATGTAAAAATGAAAAAATATCAAAAATCAAAAAACGAAAATCCAAAAAACAATATTGCTGGCTAAGAGAATATCCAATCAAAGGAAGCGTCAAATGTTCCTCTTTATTGCTGTGGGATCCAGTGTGTATCAGTGTTGGAAAGCAAATGTTGCTAGTTAGAAAGTGTCAATATAGTAGTTACTCCTTATGTTTGTATCAACTCTTCAAGTGTTAACACATATTGCAATTATTTCCCATAATCTTATGTGTAGGCCAAAATACTGCTTCAGTATATGCAGAATGTGCAGTAGGTGAAACTTTGTTTATCAAAAAGGTATATTTGGATCACTTCAGATAAATGAGTATTGACTCCGTGAGCCTTGTTCGTCAGTCACTAATTATTAGTATTGTATACACTTTTCACCTTAACAGCCTGCTATATGTCAGTTTACTTAGCAAAACAACTTATACTTTTTACCGGAACTTTTCCTCGCCAAGCGCGATGACACTCTTGAACGGCTGTGTGCCAGATGATCACTTTTGACAGGCAGCTTGGGGTAATACCGGAATCTTTTCCTCGCCAAGTTCGATGACAATCTTGAACAGCTGTGTATCAGATGACCACACTTGACAGGCAGCTGGGGTAATGCCGGAATCTTTTCTTCTCCGAAACCGTTACCTCTCCAGTCAGCGTCTTTCGAGATTTTCACCTCCGTTGGTTATATGCAGCTGTAGCAAAAGGGTAATCAGCTGAGCTGATATTGTGAAGCAACCTCCGCTCTTAGCGTATTTCACGCGCGGGTAATCTACTAGGTACCTGGTTGTAAGTTCTTGACAGGGTCAGCAACTCTCTTTCTCTACGCGTTTCACCCGTGTAGATGGGCTTTCTCAAGATGACAGTTGCTCCCGGAACTCATGTTTAAAAATCCGCTGCTGTGTTTCGATTGGATGATCATTTTCCTCAATTAGATCTTAAGGTGAGTTGCTTGTTAAGGTGGTATGTAGAGTTACAGAGCAAAACTTTTTTGCTGCAACATTTGAATATTAGTCATTAAAAGAGTTTCTGTAGGTTTTTACTGGTCCCAGGGAATTTCGATTATTTGACATGGGTTATATCCGTACATTAAAGTTTTTCTTCAAAATACTATTTGAAGTATAAAGTGCATAATACATTAACAGAAAAACATTATTAGGGTGGTATATTCCATTAGGTGGTATTCCATAGTCTAAACAGATTATTCTAAATAAAAGGAGTTAGTAATCAGATTGTACTCTGTATTCTTTACTAACTTCTAAATGTGATTTATGGACTTTATTTATTAGAATTTGTCCTCCTGGAGGCACATTTTAAGATATATAGCAGTACTATTAAAATGTCCATGCCTGGTTTTGTCATAAAATTGTGTTTTTTTGTTTTTTTCTCTGTAGTACATATTATTAGAAATTTGGGAGAATTAGTTGTATATAAAAAACAGTAGATGTGGATTGGTCACTTTGGGCTTATACTTCACATATAATCTATAATTTTGGGGGGCCTCTCTTGCTTTTAGACTCCTAGAAATGGTGATAGGTCCATTTCTGAATTTAGACCTCTTGGATGGAGGGTGTCAAATTGATATATAAGCTCAGATTCCTTCTTTAATAACTTTTTTTCGAAATTGCCCCCTCTCCAGTCTCCTCTCACTATATGTATACCCCAAAATTTGAAGTGTTGCAGACTATTATTGTGGGTTTCCCTAAAATGCTTATAGAGATGGGTATCCAGATTACCCTTTTCGATGTTGCAGAGATGCTCTCTAATCCTATCTCGTAGCATTCTAGTGGTTTCACCAATATAGAATAAATTACAAGAGCATTTAATAAGGTATATCACCCCTTTTTGTGAGCATCTAATAATGTCTTTAATGTTGTAATCTTCTCCTGTTCTTGCTATATGAACCTTGCTACTTTTATTGCTGTATCTGCAAGCCCTACATAGATGACAGGGGAAGAACCCTTTTAGGTTGTGGCCTTGCAAATCTCGATCAATTAAACTAGTGCCCTCTTTCTTTAGTTCACTAGGTGCCAAAATTTGTTTTAAGTTTTTTGCTTTCCTAAATATAATTTTCGGTTTATAAGCTACCATATCTCCTATTAGAGGATCTTTTTTGACTATGTGCCAATGTCTATTGATTGCTTTCCTTATTGCTTGATGGTTTTCACTATAGTCAGTAATGAATGCTACATTGTATTCATTATTATCAGTTTGGATATTGGACATATTTTTATCTTTATATTGTAGAAGAGTGCTTCTTTCTGTTGTTGCTGCTCTATTAATGGCTCCTTCCAGTTCTTGCTCTGAATAACCCCTATCATGGAATCTTTGTTGCAAGATATTAGTCTGTGTCTGGAAATCAATTTGTCTAGAGCAATTTTTCTTAATTCTAAGAAATTGTCCTGTTGGTATATTTTCTTTCCATCTCTTATGATGGCAACTTTTCTTATGCACGTAATTATTGCAATCAACTTTTTAAAAAATGTTCTGGTTGCAATATTGCCATCATCTATAAATAGTTCTAGATCCAAAAACGTGATAGAGGTCCTACTATACTCATAGGTAAAGTGTAGACCTCTATCATTGATGTTCATTGCTTGAAAGAAGAGTTTTAAATTATCTTCGGATCCTCGCCATATAATTAGAATGTCATCTATGTACCGTTTGAAGAGCACGAGGTCCGCGCCAAATTCATGTGTGTTGAGAAAATGGTCTTCCCAATCACCCATGAAGATATTAGCATAACTTGGCGCGAACCTCGTGCCCATCGCGGTACCTTCGAGCTGGAGATAGTATTTCCCATTAAATTCAAAGTAATTATTCTCTAAAATAAATTTTATCCCTTTCAGGATAAATTGACTTAGCTGTGTACTGACATTAGCATCTTTACTGAGAATGTTTTCCACAGCTTGTATACCTTTATTGTGGTCTATAACTGTATACAATGAGGTAACATCGCTTGTGGCGAGAATAAAGTTATCCTCCCATCTAATATTTTCCACCAATTGGAGCACCTGTGTAGAGTCCCTCAAATAAGTATTTAAGTTTTTAACATATTTCTGAAGATAAACATCAACATATTTAGATAGATTTGAACTAATGGAGCCAATGCCGGAGATGATAGGTCTCCCAGGAGGGTTTGTAAGACTTTTGTGCACCTTTGGTAGAAAATAAAAGATGGGAGTTCTTGGAAATTCAGGATATAGGAATTTAAACTCATTGTCATTAAGAATCCCACCTTCCCTTCCTTCTTTCAAAATATCCAAAAGATTATTCGTAATTCGTTTAATCGGATTAAGATCTAATGTCTTATAGGTTTTGGAGTCACTGAGTATCCTATTTGCCTCTGATATATAATTGACTTTATCCATAATTACAACCCCCCCACCCTTATCAGCCGGTTTTATAACTACTTCCTTATTTGATTGTAATTTCTCAATGATATCTCTATCTTTTCTTGTTAAGTTAAAATTCGGTTTCACTTTCTTAGGATTAAAGTCCTTTAGGTCTTTAAGGACCATTTTTTCGAAAGTCTCTAAATTGGAGCCTTTAGCATGAGTAGGATAGAATTTTGATAATGGTTTCAAATTGGTGTGTGTAGTGTCTTCCACCTTATCTGTAATAGTCTGAGGAAATCTGGAAGGATTGAGCTGCCTCTCAATAGGATTCTTCAAGAAAAAGCGTTTTAAAGTTAGTTTTCTAACAAAAAACTTAAAACAAATTTTGGCACCTAGTGAACTAAAGAAAGAGGGCACTAGTTTAATTGATCGAGATTTGCAAGGCCACAACCTAAAAGGGTTCTTCCCCTGTCATCTATGTAGGGCTTGCAGATACAGCAATAAAAGTAGCAAGGTTCATATAGCAAGAACAGGAGAAGATTACAACATTAAAGACATTATTAGATGCTCACAAAAAGGGGTGATATACCTTATTAAATGCTCTTGTAATTTATTCTATATTGGTGAAACCACTAGAATGCTACGAGATAGGATTAGAGAGCATCTCTGCAACATCGAAAAGGGTAATCTGGATACCCATCTCTATAAGCATTTTAGGGAAACCCACAATAATAGTCTGCAACACTTCAAATTTTGGGGTATACATATAGTGAGAGGAGACTGGAGAGGGGGCAATTTCGAAAAAAAGTTATTAAAGAAGGAATCTGAGCTTATATATCAATTTGACACCCTCCATCCAAGAGGTCTAAATTCAGAAATGGACCTATCACCATTTCTAGGAGTCTAAAGGCAAGAGAGGCCCCCCAAAATTATAGATTATATGTGAAGTATAAGCCCAAAGTGACCAATGCACATCTACTGTTTTTTATATACAACTAATTCTCCCAAATTTCTAATAATATGTACTACAGAGAAAAAAACAAAAAAACACAATTTTATGACAAAACCAGGCATGGACATTTTAATAGTACTGCTATATATCTTAAAATGTGCCTCCAGGAGGACAAATTCTAATAAATAAAGTCCATAAATCACATTTAGAAGTTAGTAAAGAATACAGAGTACAATCTGATTACTAACTCCTTTTATTTAGAATAATCTGTTTAGACTATGGAATACCACCTAATGGAATATACCACCCTAATAATGTTTTTCTGTTAATGTATTTTGCACTTTATACTTCAAATAGTATTTTGAAGAAAAACTTTAATGTACGGATATAACCCATGTCAAATAATCGAAATTCCCTGGGACCAGTAAAAACCTACAGAAACTCTTTTAATGACTCATATTCAAATGTTGCAGCAAAAAAGTTTTGCTCTGTAACTCTACATACCACCTTAACAAGCAACTCACCTTAAGATCTAATTGAGGAAAATGATCATCCAATCGAAACACAGCAGCGGATTTTTAAACATGAGTTCCGGGAGCAACTGTCATCTTGAGAAAGCCCATCTACACGGGTGAAACGCGTAGAGAAAGAGAGTTGCTGACCCTGTCAAGAACTTACAACTAGGTACCTAGTAGATTACCCGCGCGTGAAATACGCTAAGAGCGGAGGTTGCTTCACAATATCAGCTCAGCTGATTACCCTTTTGCTACAGCTGCATATAACCAACGGAGGTGAAAATCTCGAAAGACGCTGACTGGAGAGGTAACGGTTTCGGAGAAGAAAAGATTCCGGCATTACCCCAGCTGCCTGTCAAGTGTGGTCATCTGATACACAGCTGTTCAAGATTGTCATCGAACTTGGCGAGGAAAAGATTCCGGTATTACCCCAAGCTGCCTGTCAAAAGTGATCATCTGGCACACAGCCGTTCAAGAGTGTCATCGCGCTTGGCGAGGAAAAGTTCCGGTAAAAAGTATAAGTTGTTTTGCTAAGTAAACTGACATATAGCAGGCTGTTAAGGTGAGAAGTGTATACAATACTAATAATTAGTGACTGACGAACAAGGCTCACGGAGTCAATACTCATTTATCTGAAGTGATCCAAATATACCTTTTTGATAAACAAAGTTTCACCTACTGCACATTCTGCATATACTGAAGCAGTATTTTGGCCTACACATAAGATTATGGGAAATAATTGCAATATGTGTTAACACTTGAAGAGTTGATACAAACATAAGGAGTAACTACTATATTGACACTTTCTAACTAGCAACATTTGCTTTCCAACACTGATACACACTGGATCCCACAGCAATAAAGAGGAACATTTGACGCTTCCTTTGATTGGATATTCTCTTAGCCAGCAATATTGTTTTTTGGATTTTCGTTTTTTGATTTTTGATATTTTTTCATTTTTACATTTTTTAATTTTTAGGGTGGTATTCCATATAGTACTTTTCTTTTGATTTATTTTATTTGTAATATTTATCCTTTGCAGGGAGACGTCCCGCATATTGTGCAATTTATCTTTGATAGTAAACCTTTTAAATTACTTGGTGTATTGTTTTCTTCATTATAAATGCCTAATTAATGCTGATTAAGTGTGCTGGTTTCTCTTAGCTTTTAGCGCCCTCTCATTTACGTTTTTTGTTGAGTTTTATAATTTTGCCATCTAGGGGAGGTGGCAGGAGAGTGGCTTAGATAAACCTTTGGATTTTAGCGCTGTATTATTCTTTTCTATTCCTGTCCATGGTAGATCATGTGCAGGATCAGCCAGTCCAGGGAAGGGCTAGACGGATACTCGCTTTACTTTATATTACAGAGAAATTGGAGCTACAACCTGGACAGCAGATACCACAGAAATGACATAGAACTGCCCCACAAGCTATCTATCCCATCTTATTAAAGTGATATTAAAAACAACAATGAATGTTCGCATCAAATGTTTAATTAAGAAACCAAATAACATAGCCATATGCAACAATCAGTGATTGTGCCTGCTCTTACTGTAAAATGCCTCTGAACCTTTTCTTTTGTGAATCAGACTGCAATTAAAAAAAAACAAACGTTTCCAATTTACTTCCGTCATCAAATGTGCTTCACGTGATATTTTTTGTTGAAAAGTTACGTAGGTAGGTGCCTGGGGCACTAAATGGCAGGAAATAGTACTGCCATCTAGTGCTCTTGCTAATCAATAGCATTCTTGCAAAATTGCCGCCATATAGCGCCCCAGACAAGCTCCTGAGCTTAGGATCCTGCTTTTCAACAAAAGGTACTGAAAGAAAAAGGGAAATTTGATAACAGAAGCAAATTTGAAAGTTGTTTAAAATTGCATGCTTTATCTCAATCGTAAATAAAAAAAAAAATGAGTTTTATATCCCTTTAAAGGGACATGAGACCCTTTCCTTTCATGACTCAGATAGAGCATACACTTTAAAAAACTTTGCACTTTACTTCTATTATCACTTTTGCTTCATTCTCTAGGAATTAGTTATTGAAGGAGCAGCAATGCACTACTGGGAGCTAACTGGGAGCTAACTGAAGACATCAGTAATCCAATGATAAGCGGTATATATATACAGCCACCAATCAGCAGCTAGCTCTCAAGCCTACCTAGGTATGCTTTTCAACAAAGGATACCAAGAAAACAAAACAAATTAGATAATAGAAGTAAATTGGAAAGCTGTTTAAAATTGTTTGCTCTATATGAATCATTAAATAATCTTTTGGTGTTTAATGTCCCATAAGTATGGTGAAATGTATCTGAGCGTGCAACATTCTATTTATACCTCTTATTGGCCACAGCAAAGGAAACTAGGGATACCGATTCCGCTAGGCTTTTAAAGAGGTGTTTCCCTATACTGTCGTCATGGGGCTTTGTAAATTGTGCTAACAAAATCGAGTCAAATTATTTTAAATCCTTTTTCTTGCAACAAAGTGCTTAAAGGGACATGAAACCCAAATGTTTTTCTTTTGTGATTTAGAAAGAGCATGTCATTTTAAACAACTTTCTAATTTACTTCTATTATCTAATTTGCTTCATTCTCTTGATATCACTTGCTGAAAAGCATATCTAGATATGCTCAGTAGCTGCTGATTGGTTGCTGCACATAGAGGCCTTGTGTGAGTGGCTCACACATGTGCATTGCTATTTCTTCAACAAAGGATATCTAAAGAATTGAGCAAATTAGATAATAGAAGTAAATTGGAAAGTTGTTTAAAATTACATGCCCTATCTGAATCATGAAAGTTTATTTTTGACTAGACTGTCCCTTTAACTGTCGATATGTGCTTTGAGTTTAGTGTCTCTTTAAGACCGTTTAATTAAACCTGATTTATGAAACATTCTGTGTTTAAAAGGTTAACAATCCTGGATGTCAGCTAGCAGAAAAGAAATTTGTAATGCTGTTCTTGATTGTCCCGAAGGTCCTCTTGACCTTTTCATTGCTGCAACAAATAAAGCACTAACGGGGCCACTATGATTTGATTTTCAGAACCTGCTGATCCACTGCAAAATGCTACCAAATTCTTTTATTGTTTGTTAGACCTAAACCTGACATTTCTATAAACCGATAATATATCTACTCAAGTGACATTTTACAATCAGTGTCAAAGAAATTACATGAAATTAAACATTGAAAAGCATCAGCTGAGAGCAAACAAATGCTATACTTTTATAATCATCCACTAAAAACAAGATTCTTATCAAATCAACTGATGCGTTTTGTTAGTGTAACTTTCTCAGTAATAGACAACTGCCCTGATCCCATTCAGCACAAATATACACAGGCAAGTTTAAGTGGAGCTATAAACATAGAAAACTTTAATTCTGATATCAAACGACTGTGCATATTTCCTTCATAAGTAAAAGTAATGCTGCTATGTCTTTATACAAATTAAGAATAAGCTAATGAAATACTAGGAAGGATTACAGTAAGGAAAAATACTTTTTATATGAAAAGGGATAGTAAAGTCAAAATTAAACTTTCATTATTCAGATAGAGAATGCAATTTTAAACAAGTTTGCAATTTACTTCTATCAAATTTGCTTTGTTCTCTTGGTATCATTTATTGAAGAGTAATACTAGGTAGGTCTTTATGGCAACAGTGTTTTGCAACATTGTATAACAACGCTACAAATAATGTGAATAACAAGAATTTCAAGTATTTCTGTAAAAACACATTAAACATATTGCAATTGATTAAAAATTATATTGCATGTTTCAAGGTATTTGACTGTGAAGGGCTCAAAAGTATATATATATATATGTATGTGTGTGTGTTTATATGTGTATATATGTGTGTGTGTGTGTGTATGTGTATATATGTGTGTATGTGTGTGTATGTGTATATGTGTGTGTGTATGTGTATATATGTGTATATATGTGTGTATGTGTATATATGTGTATATATGTGTATATATGTGTGTATGTGTGTGTATGTGTATATATGTGTGTATGTGTGTGTATGTGTATATATGTGTATATATGTGTGTATGTGTATATATGTGTATATATGTGTATATATGTGTGTATGTGTGTGTATGTGTATATATGTGTGTATGTGTGTGTATGTGTATATATGTGTATATATGTGTATATATGTGTATATATGTGTATATATGTGTGCACATACATATTTACTCATTTAAACACAGTGCCCTCCATACATATTGGCACCCTTGGTAAATATGAGCAAAGAAGGCTGTGAAAATGGTCTTTATTGTTTAACCTTTTGATCTTTTTTGTTAAAAAAAATACACAAAAATACTCTGTTCTTATGGATATCAAACAATTGAAAACACAAGAATATTTGTTAAAGGGATAGTGTAGTCAAAATTAAAGTTTCATGGTTCAGATAGAGCATGTGATTAAGAAACTTTCTAATTTAGTCTTATTATCACATATTCTTTGTTCTCTTGGTATCTTTATTTGAAAAAAGCAAGAATGTAAGCTTAGGACCTGGACCATTTGTTGTTCAGCACCTGGGTAGCACTTGCTGATTGGTGTCTTAATATAGCCATTCAATTTGCTCGGGGGCGAGGAAGCAGAACGCCACCACACCCTCCCCCTCCATCCCCGGCCTGCTACCCCCTTATTCGGGGAGGGGACAGGCCCATGACCCGTAGTGCTCTACTATCAATAAAGTTTCAATCAAAGAAAAAACCCTATTAAGAGAATAGGGAAAAGTATGCTCTTTTTACTTTTCCACTTAAAATTGAACTTTTACTAGTTATAGTTAAAGAAGGCAGCATAAATAGAAATTGTATCTAGCGTGACAGAAAAATACAGGTGGCATTCGTTTTACAACGGTTCAATTTACACCGTTTCAGAATAACAACCTTTTTTCCAGTCATGTGACTCCTATTGAAAAGCATTGAGAAGCAGTGCATTTATTAAAATAGACAGTAGGTGGAGCTGTCCGCTTGTGTTGCAGCAAAGCCAAGCAAGCTGAAATTAATCAGTTTAACCAGACCTGAGCTATCGAGCAGATCTCAAAGGAACAAGATTTTCCTGTCTATAAATCAGTCCAGATTGGAATGCATAGAAAGAACTATTTGCAGAAAAATGCACGTGAAGTCTGTGTTGTGATTATTTTATTAGGTTTATAATGCTGTTTAGCATTTAAAGTCTTCATTTCAAAGCTTTAAAAATAATGTATTAGGTGTTACTTATGACAATTTTGAGAGGGCCCTGGAACCTATATCCCTCACTTCCCATTGACTTACATTATAAACTGGGTTTCAATTTACAATTGTTTCGATTTACAACCATTCCTTCTGGAATCTAACCCCGGCGTAAACTGAGGGCTACCTGTAGTTAAAAACACAACTCTGTAACTGTGACTTGTATAAAGTACTTCAATGTTGCTGATTTTAGGTAGTTTATCATATATGAGGAGGAGGGGGAAAATCAACGATATTAGGTAAATATAAGAGCCTCTATTTAGGAACTGTGTCCTGTATTGCCCTATATTAGGGTAGATAAGCCCCTTTTTTTACACTAAATATGCTATAAATCCCTTCCCCATCCTTCCCACAATATGTCCCAAATGTTACAACAAATGTTACAACAAATAAAATTATCAGTTAGTAGATAGTATCTAGATAGTAGATAGAGTGCAGTTAAAATAAACACAAAGCCCTAACACAGAGTTCCTAAATAGAGGCTCTTACATTTACCTAATATCGTTGATTTTTCCCCTCCTCCTCATATGTGATAAACTACCTAAAATCAGCAACATTGAAGTACTTTATACAAGTCACAGTTACAGAGTTGTGTTTTTAACTATTTTCCTGGCACGCTAGATACAATTTCTATTTATGCTGCCTTCTTTAACTATAACTAGTAAAAGTTCAATTTTAAGTGGAAAAATATATACTTTATGTGTAAAAAGAGCATGCTTTTCCCTATTCTCTTAATAGGGTTTTTTCTTTGATTTAAATGTTGTAATATGCTCTAAGCACACTCCCAGGCAGTTACCTCCTTCTATAATATAGACAACAAGGTCAGCTGGGAGCCAGTAGCATTTTTGCCTTTTCCAGCAAATCTGGGATCACCTCCCTTTGTTTTGTTATATATCAATAAAGTTTCCCCTGTATGGAGTGTGCTGCCTCACTATTTTTTTTTAACCCTTACACTTTACTTAAAGGGACACTGAACCCAATTTATTTCATGATTCAGATAGAACATTCAATTTTAAGCAACTTTCTAATTTATTGCTATTATCAATTTTTCTTCATTCTCTTGCTATCTTTATTTGAAAAGCAAGATTGTAACTTTAGAAGCCGGCTCATTTTTGGTTCACAACCTGGCTTGTGCTTGCTGATTGGTTGTTAAATGCACCCACCAATAAACAATTGATGTCCAGGGTACCGAACCAAAAATTGTCTGGCTCTTTAGCTTTCAAAAAAAAAAGATAGCAAGGGAACGAAGAAAAATTGATAATAGGAGTAAATTAGTAAGTAGCTTAAAATTGCATGCCCTATCCGAATAATGAAAGAAAAAAATTGGGTTCAGTATCTCTTTAAAGTGATTGTAAATCCTAGCGTTTGTGAAACGCTAGGATTTACCAGATGAACAAATAAATCAGACTTTCAGACATGAAGCATAAAATACTTCATGCGGAAAGCTCCTTTATTTGTTGGAAATATTCGCCGCACTGAGCTGCTCAGGCATCCCATGGCAGAACGCTATTTTGCTGTGAGGTGAGCTTTCCATCTCTTAGCAAATAGCCGTGCGTTCCAACTGGCACCAAGCTGGATAGCCTGCACGGCTATTGGCTAAGAGGTGGAAGCTTCACCTCTCAGCAAAATAGCGTTCTGCCGTGGGCTGCCTGAACAGCTCAGTGCAGCGAACACTTCCAACAAATAAAGGAGCTTTCAGCAAGAAGTATTTTATACTTCATGACTGAAAGTCCCCTTTATTTGTTCCAATTGTACATCCTAGTGTTTCACAAACGCTAAAATTTACAATCACTTTAAGTCAAGCTAACTATTCTAGCTTTGTTTCCCATTTGCTAGAGCGATGTCCCTTCTCTGGTAAATGGGAATTACAATGGACTTGTAATATCAAGTTGGGCTCTAATGTTAGAGCAGTCCAGCAAATGATTCTTTTAATACGATCTAAAATATCTTTTTACTGGTGTGTTTTAAACAATATTGTCTATGCGCCTAAGATGTACTAACGTATTATACTATACTATACTATACTAACGTATTATCCTTTAATTTTCTTTTTGTTTTCATAAACAGGTTTACCACACTTTACAGTGCTTCGCTAATACAACGCTTTGTGGAGCTGAAGTTCAACCTCCAAGGATTTTGAAACAGTGCTGTAATCATTGTGAGATTGCAAGAAAAGTGACTGGCACTATTTTGTTGTGGGCAGTTCATTCTGTTTACAGCAGTTCATTCTGTTTACAGCAGTTCATTCTGTTTACAGCAGTTCATTCTGTTTACAGCAGTTCATTCTGTTTACAGCAGTTCATTCTGTTTACAGCATCACAGTGCAATCTGTGTCTCAGTGTTATAGTCAGGCAAAATTTACTACAGTAGTTGTCATTATTTTACAGGTACAGTATTTATTGAATACTAATTAAATACTGTGCTGTGCTAGTGTTAAAGGGACACTGAACCCATTTTTTTTCTTTTGCGATTCAGATAGAGCATCTAAGCTTTGTTTTGGTTCAGACTCTGGACAGCACTTTTTTATTGGTGGATGAATCTGAATCACAAAAGAAAAAAAAAACACAATTTATGCTTACCTGATAAATTCCTTTCTTCTGTTGTGTGATCAGTCCACGGGTCATCATTACTTCTGGGATATAACTCCTCCCCAACAGGAAATGCAAGAGGATTCACCCAGCAGAGCTGCATATAGCTCCTCCCCTCTACGTCAGTCCCAGTCATTCGACCAAGAATCAACGAGAAAGGAGTAACCAAGGGTGAAGTGGTGACTGGAGTATAATTTAAAAGATATTTACCTGCCTTAAAACAGGGCGGGCCGTGGACTGATCACACAACAGAAGAAAGGAATTTATCAGGTAAGCATAAATTGTGTTTTCTTCTGTTATGTGTGATCAGTCCACGGGTCATCATTACTTCTGGGATACCAATACCAAAGCAAAAGTACACGGATGACGGGAGGGATAGGCAGGCTCATTATACAGAAGGAATCACTGCCTGAAGAACCTTTCTCCCAAAAATAGCCTCCGAAGAAGCAAAAGTGTCAAATTTGTAAAATTTGGAAAAAGTATGAAGTGAAGACCAAGTTGCAGCCTTGCAAATCTGTTCAACAGAGGCCTCATTCTTAAAGGCCCAAGTGGAAGCCACAGCTCTAGTGGAGTGAGCTGTAATTCTTTCAGGAGGCTGCTGTCCAGCAGTCTCATAGGCTAAACGTATTATGCTACGAAGCCAAAAAGAGAGAGAGGTAGCAGAAGCTTTTTGACCTCTCCTCTGTCCAGAGTAAACGACAAACAAGGAAGAAGTTTGGCGAAAATCTTTAGTTGCCTGCAAGTAGAACTTGAGGGCACGAACTACATCCAGATTGTGTAAAAGACGTTCCTTCTTTGAAGAAGGATTTGGACACAAGGATGGGACAACAATCTCTTGATTGATGTTCCTGTTAGTGACTACCTTAGGTAAGAACCCAGGTTTAGTACGCAGAACTACCTTGTCTGAGTGAAAAATCAGATAAGGGGAATCACAATGTAAGGCTGATAACTCAGAGACTCTTCGAGCCGAGGAAATAGCCATTAAAAACAGAACTTTCCAAGATAACATTTTTATATCAATGGAATGAAGGGGTTCAAACGGAACACCCTGTAAAACGTTAAGAACTAAGTTTAAACTCCATGGCGGAGCAACAGCTTTAAACACAGGCTTGATCCTAGCTAAGGCCTGACAAAAGGACTGGACGTCTGGATCTTCTGACAGACGTCTGTGTAGCAAGATGGACAGAGCTGAAATCTGTCCCTTTAATGAACTAGCTGATAAACCCTTTTCTAAACCTTCTTGTAGAAAAGACAATATCCTAGCGATCCTAACCTTACTCCAGGAGTAACCTTTGGATTCGCACCAGTATAGGTATTTCCGCCATATTTTATGGTAAATCCTTCTGGTAACAGGCTTCCTAGCCTGAATCAGGGTATCAATAACCGACTCAGAAAAACCACGTTTTGATAAAATCAAGCGTTCAATTTCCAAGCAGTCAGCTTCAGAGAAGTTAGATTTTGATGTTTGAATGGACCCTGTATCAGAAGGTCCTGTCTTAGAGGTAGAGACCAAGGCGGACAGGAAGACATGTCCACTAGATCTGCATACCAAGTCCTGCGTGGCCATGCAGGTGCTATTAGAATTACTGATGCTCTCTCCTGTTTGATTTTGGCAATCAATCGAGGAAGCAGCGGGAAGGGTGGAAACACATAAGCCATCCTGAAGTTCCAAGGTGCTGTCAAAGCATCTATCAGAACTGCTCCCGGATCCCTGGATCTGGACCCGTAGCGAGGAAGTTTGGCGTTCTGGCGAGACGCCATGAGATCTATCTCTGGTTTGCCCCAACGTCGAAGTATTTGGGCAAAGACCTCCGGATGAAGTTCCCACTCCCCCGGATGAAAAGTCTGGCGACTCAAGAAATCCGCCTCCCAGTTCTCCACTCCCGGGATGTGGATTGCTGACAGGTGGCAAGAGTGAGACTCTGCCCAGCGAATTATCTTTGATACTTCCATCATTGCTAGGGAGCTTCTTGTCCCTCCCTGATGGTTGATGTAAGCTACAGTCGTGATGTTGTCCGACTGAAACCTGATGAACCCCCGAGTTGTTAACTGGGGCCAAGCCAGAAGAGCATTGAGAACTGCTCTCAATTCCAGAATGTTTATTGGAAGGAGACTCTCCTCCTGATTCCATAGTCCCTGAGCCTTCAGAGAATTCCAGACAGCGCCCCAACCTAGTAGGCTGGCGTCTGTTGTTACAATTGTCCAGTCTGGCCTGCTGAATGGCATCCCCCTGGACAGGTGTGGCCGATAAAGCCACCATAGAAGAGAATTTCTGGTCTCTTGATTCAGATTCAGAGTAGGGGACAAATCTGAGTAATCCCCATTCCACTGACTTAGCATGCATAATTGCAGCGGTCTGAGGTGTAGGCGTGCAAAAGGTACTATGTCCATTGCCGCTACCATTAAGCCGATCACCTCCATGCATTGAGCTACTGACGGGTGTTGAATGGAATGAAGGACGCGGCATGCATTTTGAAGCTTTGTTAACCTGTCTTCTGTCAGGTAAATCTTCATTTCTACAGAATCTATAAGAGTCCCCAAGAATGGAACTCTTGTGAGAGGAAAAAGAGAACTCTTCTTTTCGTTCACTTTCCATCCATGCGACCTTAGAAATGCCAGAACTAACTCTGTATGAGACTTGGCAGTTTGAAAGCTTGAAGCTTGTATTAGAATGTCGTCTAGGTACGGAGCTACCGAAATCCCTCGCGGTCTTAGTACCGCTAGAAGGGCACCCAGAACCTTTGTGAAGATTCTTGGAGCCGTAGCCAATCCGAATGGAAGAGCTACAAACTGGTAGTGCCTGTCTAAGAAGGCAAACCTTAGATACCGGTGATGATCTTTGTGGATCGGTATGTGAAGGTAAGCATCCTTTAAATCCACTGTGGTCATGTACTGACCCTCTTGGATCATGGGTAAGATTGTCCGAATAGTTTCCATTTTGAACGATGGAACTCTTAGGAATTTGTTTAGAGTCTTTAAATCTAAGATTGGCCTGAAAGTTCCCTCTTTTTTGGGAACCACAAACAGGTTTGAGTAGAACCCTTGTCCTTGTTCCGACCGCGGAACCGGATGGATCACTCCCATTAATAACAGATCTTGTACGCAGCGTAGAAACGCTTCTTTCTTTATCTGGTTTGTTGACAACCTTGACAGATGAAATCTCCCTCTTGGGGGAGATAATTTGAAGTCTAGAAGGTATCCCTGAGATATGATCTCTAGAGCCCAGGGATCCTGAACATCTCTTGCCCAGGCCTGGGCGAAGAGAGAGAGTCTGCCCCCCACTAGATCCGGTCCCGGATCGGGGGCTCTCGGTTCATGCTGTCTTTGGGGCAGCAGCAGGTTTCCTGGCCTGCTTGCTCTTGTTCCAGGACTGGTTAGGCTTCCAGCCTTGCCTGTAACGAGCAACAGCTCCTTCCTGTTTTGGTGCAGTGGAGGTTGATGCTGCTCCTGTTTTGAAATTCCGAAAGGGACGAAAATTAGACTGTCTAGCCTTAGCTTTGGCTTTGTCTTGAGGTAGGGCGTGGCCCTTACCACCTGTAATGTCAGCGATAATTTCTTTCAAACCGGGCCCAAATAAAGACTGCCCCTTGAAAGGTATATTAAGTAATTTGGACTTAGAAGTCACATCAGCTGACCAGGATTTTAGCCACAGCGCCCTACGTGCCTGTATGGCGAATCCTGAGTTCTTAGCCGTAAGTTTAGTTAAATGTACTACGGCCTCCGAAATGAAAGAATTAGCTAGTTTAAGGACTCTAAGCCTGTCCGTAATGTCGTCTAGCGTAGATGAACTAAGGTTCTCTTCCAGCGACTCAATCCAAAATGCTGCCGCAGCCGTAATCGGCGCGATACATGCAAGGGGTTGCAATATAAAACCTTGTTGAACAAACATTTTCTTAAGGTAACCCTCTAATTTTTTATCCATTGGATCTGAGAAAGCACAGCTATCCTCCACCGGGATAGTGGTACGCTTAGCTAAAGTAGAAACTGCTCCCTCCACCTTGGGGACCGTTTGCCATAAGTCCCTAGTGGTGGCGTCTATTGGGAACATCTTTCTAAATATTGGAGGGGGTGAGAACGGCACACCGGGTCTATCCCACTCCTTAGTAACAATTTCAGTTAGTCTCTTAGGTATAGGAAAAACGTCAGTACTCGCCGGTACCGCAAAGTATTTATCCAACCTACACAGTTTCTCTGGTATTGCAACGGTGTTACAATCGTTAAGAGCTGCTAAGACCTCCCCTAGTAATACACGGAGGTTCTCCAATTTAAATTTAAAATTTGAAATATCTGAGTCCAATCTGTTTGGATCAGAACCGTCACCCACAGAATGAAGCTCTCCGTCCTCATGCTCTGCGAGCTGTGACGCAGTATCAGACATGGCCCTAGCATTGTCAGCGCACTCTGTTCTCACCCCAGAGTGATCACGCTTGCCTCTTAGTTCTGGTAATTTAGACAAAACTTCAGTCATAACAGTAGCCATATCTTGTAATGTTATCTGTAATGGCCGCCCAGATGTACTAGGCGCCATAATATCACGCACCTCCCGGGCGGGAGATGCAGGTACTGCCGCGTGAGGCGAGTTAGTCGGCATAACTCTCCCCTCGCTGTTTGGTGAAATTTGTTCACATTGTACAGATTGACTTTTATTTAAAGTAGCATCAATACAGTTAGTACATAAATTCCTATTGGGCTCCACCTTGGCATTGGAACAAATGACACAGATATCTTCCTCTGAGTCAGACATGTTTAACACACTAGCAAAAAAACTTACAACTTGGTTATAATCTTTTTTAGCAAAAAAATACTGTGCCTCAAAGAGGTACTAAACGATTAAATGACAGTTGAAATAATGAACTGAAAAACAGTTATAGCATCAAACTTTAAAACAACACAACTTTTAGCAAAGGTTTGTTCCCATTAGTAAAATAACAATAATTAAATTTGACATAAGAAGTACAAAGCAACGTTTTTATGCACAGTCACTATAAGAATTCTCACAGCTCTGCTGAGAGAATTTACCTCCCTTCAAAGAAGTTTGAAGACCCCTGAGATCTGTCAGAGATGAACCGGATCATGCAGGAAATATAAAAATGACTGACTGGAATTTTTTGATGCGTAGTAAAGAGCGCCAAAAACGGCCCCTCCCTCTCCCACACAGCAGTGAAGAGAAACGAAACTGTCACAATTACAAGCAAAAAACTGCCAAGTGGAAAATAATGCCCAAATATCTATTCACACAGTACCTCAGCAATGTAAACGATTCTACATTCCAGCAAAAACGTTTAACATGATAAATAGTTATTAAAAGTATTAGTGACCTTTAGCAGAGTAGTTCCGGTGAAATACCATCCCCAGAATACTGAAGTGTATACATACATGTCATTTTAACGGTATGGCAGGATTTTCTCATCAATTCCATTCAGAAAATAAAAACTGCTACATACCTCAATGCAGATTCATCTGCCCGCTGTCCCCTGATCTGAAGCCTTTACCTCCCTCAGATGGCCGAGAACAGCAACATGATCTTAACTACTCCGGTTAAAATCATAGTAAAAAACTCTGGCAGATTCTTCCTCAAACTCTGCCAGAGAAGTAATAACACGCTCCGGTGCTATTGTAAAATAACAAACTTTTGATTGAAGTCATAAAAACTAAGTATAATCACCATAGTCCTCTCACACATCCTATCTAGTCGTTGGGTGCAAGAGAATGACTGGGACTGACGTAGAGGGGAGGAGCTATATGCAGCTCTGCTGGGTGAATCCTCTTGCATTTCCTGTTGGGGAGGAGTTATATCCCAGAAGTAATGATGACCCGTGGACTGATCACACATAACAGAAGAAATGTGGGTTCAGTGTCCCTTTAAACTAAACATAGCACTATTGCACCCCTAATATATGTTAGTTCAAACATGTTTTCAAGTTTTTAAGCACACTGGCAAGTGAAAATAAAGCTAAAACTGCCTTGTTTCACTTTACAGCTGGGCTCCGATCCCTAACCCGCTGTATGAGTGGGGTATACCTGTATACTGAAAACTGCACTTTTTGCAACTAATTAGATATATTACATATCGTGTAGCAGGTAATATGTTCCCTTATTATTACCACTGTAGAATTAAACTAATCAAATAAAGCTGGAGATGCTAGTACACAGCAGTGCCTAGGTTTAGAAACTATGGTATTAAATGTGACAAATGCGGATATGAGTAGATTGGAATAACAAAGAATGCTGCATCTCTTGGTTCAGTGCAGGTTTCAAACAAACATTCCTCTGTCTAAGATTAGCAGGTACAATTTGTTAAACAAAATATACGTTACTTTCACAGACAGACTTTTGCCTGAATAAACAAAACAGCTTTACTTTTTTTTTCACAAAGTAAACTTTAAGGGTTTATATGGATTAAGGGGTTTTCCTGCTTGGCTAGTAATCCTATGCTCAGTTATTATAGTTGAACTAGCAATTTTACTGCAGTACAAAGATCATGTTTTTATTTATAGGTAACTTATGAAGTTTGTATTATTAATAAATGTGTTGAGAATTTATTATTCTGTTTATGCTTCATGTCCCTTGTTGTTCGTAGGTCAAATGGGTTCACACTGTAGCAAAAGACTGACTTTGGGAATCATCATAGTTATCTTTAGTTTTTAGGGATTCTATTTACCGGTAATCTATAGAGCATCACAAGTAGCCGAAGAATTAAAACGAAAACCTGTAGAAAAGAGTTTGGTAAACAAAACAAAGGGCTAGATTACCAGTGGAGCGCAATTTAATGCTCCCACTCCATATACCATATATATATGAACAAAGACATGAGTTGGCACTAAATTGCAATGATGACAAATATATATAAAATAATCCAAATGCGGAAGAATGCAGCTGCTCGCAGCATTCAGCTCTTTTCAGAGAAGGATTTCATCTTGTGAAAGTGCAGCACACTAAGATCTGGATTTGCAGAAGGAATGCTGCTCTGAAAAGAGCTGAATGCTGCGAGCAGCTGCCTTTTTCTGTATTCGGATCATCACGAAAAATGCACACTTCATACACTTAGAAAACAAACTACAAACTCCTTCCACCCCTATCACTTCACTGCCAGCTCCAGCATTTCCTGTCTCTGCCGGGCTCCAGCAGTTCCGGCCCCTGCCGGGCTCCAGCAGTTCCGGCCCCTGCCGGGCTCCAGCAGTTCCGGCCCCTGCCGGGCTCCAGCAGCTCCGGCCCCTGCCGGGCTCCAGCAGCTCCGGCCCCTGCCGGGCTCCAGCAGCTCCGGCCCCTGCCGGGCTCCAGCAGTTCAGGCCCCTGCCGGGCTCCAGCAGTTCAGGCCCCTGCCGGGCTCCAGCAGTTCAGGCCCCTGCCGGGCTCCAGCAGTTCAGGCCCCTGCCGGGCTCCAGCAGTTCAGGCCCCTGCCGGGCTCCAGCAGTTCAGGCCCCTGCCGGGCTCCAGCAGTTCAGGCCCCTGCCGGGCTCCAGCAGTTCAGGCCCCTGCCGCGCTCCAGCAGTTCAGGCCCCTGCCGCGCTCCAGCAGTTCAGGCCCCTGCCGGGCTCCAGCAGTTCAGGCCCCTGCCGGGCTCCAGCAGTTCAGGCCCCTGCCGGGCTCCAGCAGTTCAGGCCTCTGCCGGGCTCCAGCAGTTCCGGTCTCTTCCAGCCTCAGCCACCTCTATAACTGCCAGCTCCAGCATTTCCTATCTCTGCAAGTTCCAGCAGTAGCTGTCTATGTCAGCTCCAGCATTTCCTGTCCCTGCAAGTTCCAGCAGTAGCTGTCTATGTCAGCTCCAGCATTTCCTGTCTCTGCAAGTTCCAGCAGTAGCTGTCTATGTCAGCTCCAGCATTTCCTGTCTCTGCAAGTTCCAGCAGTAGCTGTCTCTGCCAGCTCCAGCTAGGTTTGCCATGTTTTTCACAAAAAAATACCGGCCATGAGTGAGGGCGGAGGCACAAAAGAGGCAGATTCATTTAATGCTGCAAAATTTCCCACCTGTTGTGGAATGAAAATGTTCTAAGGGCTATAGTATTACTTTGAAGCTTTTATATTCTTCTGCCAGATGTTGCTGTATTAAAAAAATATGAGGTAAGTTGATAATTAATGCATTTCTGCAAATTCTTCCTATAAAGTGATATTATTATAAGAAGATAAACTACACAGCCCAAGAGCATAGTTTCCCTTTTATCATGTTTCCTTGGAGTAACAGTAATCTGTAAAAAAAAAAAAAAAAAGAATAACGGCTAGATTTAGAGTTCTGCGGCCAAAGGGGTGCGTTAGCTACGCGTGCTTTTTTCCCCCCGCACCTTTTAAATACTGCTGGTATTTAGAGTTCACAGAATGGCTGCGTTAGGCTCCAAAAAAGAGAGCGTAGAGCATATTTACCGCCACTGCAACTCTAAATACCAGCGTTGCTTACGGACGCGGCCAGCTTCAAAAACGTGCTCGTGCACGATTCCCCCATAGAAAACAATGGGGCTGTTTGAGCTGAAAAAAAACCTAACACCTGCAAAAAGGCAGCGTTCAGCTCCTAACGCAGCCCCATTGTTTCCTATGGGGAAACACTTCCTATGTCTGCACCTAACACCCTAACATGTACCCCGAGTCTAAACACCCCTAACCTTACACTTATTAACCCCTAATCTGCCGGCCCCGCTATCGCTGACCCCTGCATATTATTATTAACCCCTAATCTCTCCGTACACCTCCGCAACCTACGTTATCCCTATGTACCCCTAATCTGCTGCCCCTATATTATATTTATTAACCCCTAATCTGCCGCCCCCAACGTCACCTCCACCTACCTACAATAATCTCACCGCTACTCTAATAAATGTATTAACCCCTAAAGCTAAGTCTAACCCTAACACTAACACCCCCCTAAGTTAAATATAATTTAAATCTAACGAAATAAATTAACTCTTATTAAATAAATTATTCCTATTTAAAGCTAAATACTTACCTGTAAAATAAACCCTAATATAGCTACAATAAAAATTATAATTAAATTGTAGCTATTTTAGGATTAATATTTATTTTACAGGCAACTTTGTATTTATTTTAACCAGGTACAATAGCTATTAAATAGTTAATAACTATTTAATAGTTACCTAGTTAAAATAATTACAAAATTACCTGTAAAATAAATCCTAACCTAAGTTACAATTAAATCTAACACTACACTATCAATAAATAAATTAAATAAAATACCTACAATTATCTACAATTAAACCTAACACTACACTATCAATAAATTAATTAAATACAATACCTACAAATAAAAACAATGAAATAAACTAACTAAAGTACAAAAAATAAAAAAGAACTAAGTTACAAAAAATAGAATGCGAGCTCAATCTGATTGGCTGATCGGATCAGCCAATCGGATTGAACTTGATTCTGATTGGCTGATTCCATCAGCCAATCAGAATTTTCTTACCTTAATTCCGATTGGCTGATAGAATCCTATCAGCCAATAGGAATTCGAGGGACGCCATCTTGGATGACGTCCCTTAAAGGAACCGTCATTCGTCGGGAAGTCGTCGGTGAAGATGGATGTTCCGCGTCGGCGGGATGACCATGGATCCGGAAGAAAGAAGATTGAAGATGCCGCTTGATAGAAGACTTCAGCCCGATCATGGACCTCTTCAGCTCCCGCTTGGATGAAGACTTCAGTCGAATCATGGACATCTTCAGCCCCCCGCTTGGGCTTGGATCAAGACATCGGAGGAGCTCTTCTGGATTGATTGGTGAACCCGGCGTGGTGAAGACAAGGTAGGGAGATCTTCAGGGGCTTAGTGTTAGGTTTATTTAAGGGGGGTTTGGGTTAGATTAGGGGTATGTGGGTGGTGGGTTGTAATGTTGGGGGGGGGTATTGTATGTTTTTTTTTACAGGCAAAAGAGCTGAATTCTTTGAGGCATGCCCCGCAAAGGGCCCTTTTCAGGGCTGGTAAGGTAAAAGAGCTTTTCAATTTTAATTTTAGAATAGGGTAGGGCATTTTTTTATTTTGGGGGTCTTTGTTATTTTATTAGGGGGCTTAGAGTAGGTGTAATTAGTTTAAAATTGTTGTAATATTTTTCTAATGTTTGTAAATATTTTTTTATTTTTTGTAACTTAGTTCTTTTTTATTTTTGTACTTTAGTTTATTTATTTGTATTTATTTGTAGGTATTGAATTTAATTAATTAATTTATTGATAGTTTAGTGTTAGGTTTAATTGTAGATAATTGTAGGTATTTTATTTAATTTATTGATAGTGTAGTGTTAGGTTTAATTGTAACTTAGGTTAGGATTTATTTTACAGGTAATTTTGTAATTATTTTAACTAGGTAGCTATTAAATAGTTCTTAACTATTTAATAGCTATTGTACCTGGCTAAAATAAATACAAAGTTGCCTGTAAAATAAATATTAATCCTAAAATAGCTACAATATAATTATTATTTATATTGTAGCTATATTAGGGTTTGTTTTACAGGTAAGTATTTAGCTTTAAATAGGAATAATTTATTTAATAAGAGTTAATTTATTTCGTTAGATAAAAATTATATTTAACTTAGGGGGGTGTTAGGGTTAGAATTAGCTTTAGGGGTTAAAAAATTTATTAGAGTAGCGGTGAGCTCCGGTCGGCAGATTAGGGGTTAATGCTTGAAGTTAGGTGTCGGCGATGTTAGTGAGGGCAGATTAGGGGTTAATACTATTTATTATAGGGTTATTGAGGCGGGAGTGAGGCGGATTAGGGGTTAATACATTTATTATAGTAGCGGTGCGGTCCGGTCGGCAGATTAGGGGTTAATAAGTGTAGGTAGGTGGCGGCGACGTTGGGGGTGCAGAATAGGGGTTAATAAATATTATGTAGGTGTCGGTGGTATTAGGGGCAGCAGATTAGGGGTACATAGGGATAACGTAGGTGGCGGCGGTGTACGGAGCGGCAGATTAGGGGTTAAAAAATTTTAATAGAGTGGCGGCGATGTGGGGGGGGGGCCTCGGTTTAGGGGTACATAGGTAGTTTATGGGTGTTAGTGTACTTTAGAGCACAGTAGTTAAGAGCTTTATAAACCGGCGTTAGCCCAGAAAGCTCTTAACTACTGACTTTTTTCTGCGGCTGGAGTTTTGTCGTTAGATTTCTAACGCTCACTTCAGCCAAGACTCTAAATACCGGCGTTAGAAAGATCCCATTGAAAAGATAGGGTGCGCAATTGACGTAAGGGGATCTGCGGTATGGAAAAGTTGCGGCTGGAAAGTGAGCGTTAGACCCTTTCCTGACTGACTCTAAATACCAGCGGTAGCCCAAAACCAGCGTTACGAGCCTCTAACGCTGGTTTTCACGGCTACCGCCAAACTCTAAATCTAGCTGTTAGAGTTCCACGCTTTTGTGTGTTATTGTCTATATAGCAGAATTTATGCTCATGGGCTGTGTAGTGCATTTAATGGAATACACCAGACATTTACACATAATTTAAAGCATGTATGTCTTGTTCAGCTTCATGTTCAGTTATATCAATAGAAAAAAAAAATGGTAAATCAGAAACACACAAATTCCTGGGCAAAGGATAAAATAAATGAAGGAGCTGCTAGTGTTTGGACCTTTCTGTGGCTCGCACCTAAGGGATGCTGTCACTTTCGCCGCTTTTGTCCAAAAATCCAAGTTGAGGAAAGCAGCTCGCAATTCGACATGGCATTGGCAGTTTCTCCTGTGACATGAGCAAGTCATCTGGAGTCGAGATAGGAAATTCTCCTCCCTGCCCAGTCCAGGCTGCGCAGGCATATACGGCTCCTACATCTCGTACTAGTCTTGCTGTGTTGCGGATCTGCCGCGTGCTCCAGGCCACGCCTCTTGCAGTGACTAAAACGCGTCATAGCAAGGCGAAGGGAAGCTTTCTATGTCCGTAATAGGTGCCATTTGCTGGAAACAGGTGTAACAGAAAACGGACTGTAGCCTATCTGTAACATTACAGCTGCTGCTGCAAAAAAATGGCTTTTGCATTGTTGGTATTTTATTAATACCGGCATCGGCACTGGCTCCAAATCACCAATAACCGGCGGTAAAATACCAGCTGCGTGGCAACCCTAGCTCCAGCAGTTCCTGTCTCTGCCAGCTACAGCAGTTCCTGTCTCTGCATGTTCCAACAGTTCCTGTCTCTGCATGTTCCTGTCTCTGCCGGCTCCAGCAGTTCCTGTCTCTGCATGTTCCTGTCTCTGCCGGCTCCAGCAGTTCCTGTCTCTGCATGTTCCTGTCTCTGCCGGCTCCAGCTGTTCCTGTCTCTGCCGGCTCCAGCTGTTCCTGTCTCTGCCGGCTCCAGCTGTTCCTGTCTCTGCCGGCTCCAGCTGTTCCTGTCTCTGCCGGCTCCAGCTGTTCCTGTGTCTGCCGGCTCCAGCTGTTCCTGTCTCTGCCGGCTCCAGCTGTTCCTGTCAGCTCCAGCAGCAGCTATTTCTCTGCTCTGATACTTGCCATGTCACTTATCACCAGTTGTATTTACAATAAAGGTTCCTTCTGAGGCTTTACTTAATGGTTTGCTATTTTACTGTATAAGGAGGGTCCTAGCTCTAGCAGTTCTACCTCTCTGGCCCCTCTTAGTGGCCAGATTGCACCAATATTAAAAACTTCCATATCTAAGCCCCTTTCACTGAACACAACTCGGCCTGTGCATGTCAACAGCTTAGCTGAACATTACACCAGAGCGTAGTAGCGGTTACCACTCAAAATACGCTAAAGCCCGCTAGCTAAAATAATTGACTGTGGGAACTTTCAGAAGAACTTTTTAGCAATTGTGTCCTTTAATAGGTACTAGACTCTAAGGAATGGTGGTTTGCCTGGGAATGTAGCAATTGCCCTATTCACATTAGGAACTGTTTTCCATACTAATAACTTGGAAGGCAGTAGAGGGAATATGGCTTTGATTATGACGGACAAAACAAATGTCACTGTAGGGCTGTTCCATTACATGGACTGACTCAGACACATGAAAGACAGAGGGCAGCTTGATCTTAGACTGAAATAATGTATCTATCATCTTAGATGGCTTGTGAGGAGTAGGAGCATTATCCATCTCCAAAGCAGTTGGTACTTCCTGTTGTAATCATAGAAAATGTTGTAGCCTGAGCTTAAAAGACACGTCATCTAACCTATCCTCAGAAGAGGCATTGACTCCAATGCACCCGCATTACTGCTAGGGAGCTAGACAGGTCATTAATTATGAAAGATCTTAGTGTACTAAGGGCCTGCAAGGTCCACCTTCTGCCCATGCATGTGTCTGCATTTAGCTGGAGGAGGCCTGGCAGCCATCAGCTCAGATACTGTATATCAGAGTGAGTATATTTGTTGAATTTTGGGTGATAGTTGACCCAAAGGCAGAGTAGCAAATCCATGTCTAGGATTCAATATAATTCTGCGCAGGAGTACACAGCTGAGCAGGAGACACACACATAAATATCCCTACAAAGCAAACATAATATCAAGAGCTTATGTGATCAAAAAGTTTGCCCTCCCATCCTCCAGCTGATGGTCCAGAGACCTAAGCTGCATGTATTTGCAGCATTAGGGTAAAGGAAGGAATTGTAGCAAGTATGGAAAGTCATGCTAATTATCTCCACAAGAGATAGTAAAGCACAGATAGCAGTGAGAAGGCACAAAGCTACGGCAGAATATGCAGAGAAGCCAGAAAAAGGTGCATCCTTAGCCCAAGTTTTACCAAACTATGCTCTACTAGAGTGGTAAAGCCATTTCTTGGTGTAGGAATGAGAGGGCTGTGATAATCCTGGAGATTTTTAACAGATAAATACACATTTCACCTGGGAGGCCTGTGTCATCTTCACATTGGGAGACAATTCTAACAGCCTGGCTGAACTCCTGTCTTCCCCTCTGCCCATCAAAGGGACTATGAGAGGGAACTTTGACTGAGGGATTCTGGGAGAGTTGAAGGGATTAAAGCTCTGGTATGTTTGGGTGTTTTTGCCTCCTCCTAGTAAACTGGAGGGCAAAGCTACATGTGATGATCGTGTGGACTCTCCCCATCTTATGAAATAAATAACAATGTAATATTGTTAAAGTAAACACAGCACAGACCTGAAACATTCTGCATTTTGCAGGATTTTGATGGTTGGAAGCTTTGTCCCTTTGTCTCTCCTGCTGTATTTTCTCTCTCTCTTTAGGTCTCAGTTTGTAGAAATTAAACACAGAATCATCCAAACACTGGCTGCTTAAGCTAATGTCAAGCAGATTAATTCAATGAAATGTAGCATTTATTAGCCCCATTAAAATACAAAAGCATCATAGAGCAAAAGTAAAACATCTAGCAGGTAAAGTAAGCTGAGGTTTTGGATATACAACTTTATTGAAGCAGCAACTTTTTCTTTGTTTGTTACTCACGAAAGCTAATGCCTGGGGCAGGAACGCTGAACCCCTGCCTGCAAGATAGTACAACCTACTGCATGGGCTACTCAGACTCTGACATGGACGGCTCGGACCAACCACAGATTACATGACCCTCCTCTAGACCATAAAGTCTCTTCCATGTCTCTTCCAAGCTAACCAGTGACATTTTTCATTCTGTAAACACATTTTCAACAGTCAACTAAGTTAACAAATCTATGGTCACATTTCTGGTTTATAGGAGTCAGAGAGTAAAGATGTGACTTTCAAAATGAAGGCAATTGTGGAGGTTAGAGCACTTTTGAGCTTGCTGTAAATTGTGACTACCTGTAGAAGGTGTTTCAGCAAAATAAATGTGAGAGAATAATGTACACAGCTCAATTATCAAACATAAAACAAAGGATTAGTTAAAAAAAAGTTTCCTAATGAAGCTAACAATTTAAACAGTGGTGCTCACCCCACAGTGAAATTCTATTCTAATAGCACCTGAAAGCAAGATAAAAGACTCTGCTGATAGAACTAATGTGATGACGGTCTTCACTCTGGGACACGGCGGTCTAGCATTACAACTAATCCAGTTAATGAACCATACACCAACCCTCAGGCGGTTCCTGTTGTTATGAAGCTAGAAATACTCTTAAAATAAGGACACTCATTTAATAGTAGCTAATGCTATCACAATTAGCTTTATATTATTATTTTATTATTAATAATATTATTATTATAATAATATGAAGACAGTTGCTTTTGTTATTGATATATAGATATAAAATATGCATTAAGGTATCAAGTTTCTTACTATTGGCTAGATTAAGAGAGTGTTACGATATTGGGTTTACCGGGGCTCTTTGCGAGTGTCAGAAGCTACTCACTTAACCGCAAATGAATTTACCACGCGTCGGCATAGCGTAACCTCATTTATTTACCAGCACTAGTCACAATATAAATCTTACCAACATTTATCCTGTATACAAATATATTGAAACTGGAGAATGTTGCCCTGGGGTTGACTATTCTATATACTGTATATATATATAAAAAAAAATACTGAGAAAAAAAATTGGTCACCCTAATAGTAAGGAAGGTAAACCAAAAAAGGCAACCCTAACCAGCACATGGTCCAGAGTGCTAATATCACTCAGCAGAGTAGTAAACCACTATCCCCACAGACTGAGCACTTACAGTTGGTCCTTGCTCGCTAAGGTCCTACTTGCATAGCGGGAGCCTAACAGCTTAACCACTGCAATAGGAACCAGTCAAGTAAGCAAGGCTCCCTTGCAAACCTTAGAGTGAACAACATGTGACCCAACCGGCTGACAGCAGGGAGATGCTGTGATACACCTCTTGCTGCAGCTTGAAGCTGTGTGTGTGTGTGTGCTCAAAAGTGTTGGCAATTGCACATTTAACAGAAATGTGCACTCTTGGAGGAAGGTGTTGGAGACCACATGGAAACCGGGATTTAAAGGGAACCGGGTGGGACATTTTTGGTGCTATTAAAATCCGGGATGTATGGCAATAATGAAATTACATATATATATATATATATATATATATATATATATATATATATATATATATATATATATATATACACACACATATACACACACACACACATATATATATATATATATATAAGTGCATTGGAGCCCTTTGCAGTCAAGTAGCTGAAAACAAGATGAATCATATTTATGCAATATTCATATTTAATAAAGTGTTTAACCATGTATGTACTGTAAATATTTCACATTCCAATGTTCTTCACATAGGGGAATATGTTCTATGTATATTTTATCTGCCAATAAATTTATATTTCTGCACTTATAATCGCACATTGGAGGGCAGTAGGTTAATGGGTTATTTGCACAGGGTGATTGATTAATGTAATATAATTCAATTATCAGTGGTAAGAATAACGACTGTAAGAAAACTGAAGAATGCCGGGCATATGAGACAAGACTACAAATTAATTAAACTTGAGAAATATGAGTAGACTTGATGTGCCTTTGATTCTTATCTGCAGTCCATACCAACCAACTTTCCTTCCTTCCTTTTTTATTATTAAATATTTATTTATTACTAACAATAAAAAAAAAATGATTAAAAAAAATTAGACTGGCATGCCTGGTCACTTTATAATATTAGTTACTGGCATGTAGCTCAGAAAAGGTTTCCAAAACCCCTGGTTTAAAGAGAACATCTGAACAAAATATGTAAATAAATAATCACAATGTACAAAAGGGAAGTTTACTTGTAAATGAGGATGCATTCTTTAAAACTGGCCATAATGTATAAAAGTAATGCAACAGAAACGTCATATACTGAATTACATATACTGATTAAAGGGACAGTTCACCCAAAAACTTTCTCCCCTTTAAATTATTCCCAATGATCCTTTTTACCTGCTAGAGTGCATTAAATTGGTTGCAAGTAGCTCCTTTACTCATATTTCAGCATTTGAAATAGCTGAGTTAGCTTGTGGTTTCCCAACCTATACTGAAAGTTTTGATACTGGCGTATATGCTATTGACAAGCCTAAGTAAACACAGCCAGCAGAAGAGATTACACCCTCAGTGGGGGCATGATAGTTAAGTAATAAAATTATAATTTTCCATTGTTCTCTCTATGTATTGAGCTTTGGTGTTCCAGACAAATATAAGATAAGGAAGCAAGTCTGTGTACATGAAAGTGATAACATAATGAGATCTGATATTACCTGAAGCTCAACCCGTTGTAATAGGCTGTGGTTTCAAAGCACAAAATCAGCTACTTCAGATACACAAATAAACCCGAAAATGCAATTTCTCAAATATTTTATACTCTGCAGTTGGTATAACAAGTCATTTAAAATACATTTATGGAAAAACAATTTTACAGTGTACTGTCCCTTTAAACATTATGAGCCAGACAGCTTCCCTAAATTTAAAAAAAAAACGATTTAAAAAAGTGAGAAATTATTATCTTTCAAAGGTGAATACATAGGACAAATCAGAGACATAATTTAGGCAATTTTGATATAGTTCTATTGTCAAATTTGTTTGATTCTTTTGGTATCCTTTTTTGAATATGCAGCAATGAACTACTGGTTATTGCTGCAACTGAGCCTACTTAAGTATACTTTTCAAAGGATGAAAAGAAAAGAAGCAAATTAGATAACAGAAGCTAACTGGAAATTAAATGCTGTATCTGAATCATTAAAGTTTAATTTGGCTTTACTGTCGCTTTAAAGTAGGCAAAACTTCCCCAGAAGCCTTTGGTACTCCTACCTTGCCATTGTAGTGAAAAAAAATGACACACTCTTATTTATTAGATCAAGTTATTGTATTGTTATCGACCCTACAAATCTAAGTGTTTAATGATGCAAATGAATTAAACACAAAGGTAAATTACTGATCTGGAGCTGCAGAGAACTGCTGTTCCATATCAGAAACTGCACTGCTGAGTTATGCAAATAAATGAAGTAAAATTCAAAATGTTTGCTTTCAAGCCTGAACCCGCTTTACCTCTTTTGTTCTAAAAATCTCTGACCACTTCACCGTCTTGGAAATCTTTGACCATATCTATATTTCCTGAATCATTATGAGCAAATTAATAAGCTTCAATGGACATTTTTTAAAGATTTGTCTAAAATCCAAAGGTTAGAAATCCCAGATCTTCTTGGATAAGTTACATTCTAGCAGCTCTGCTGACAAAGCTTAAAAACGATTTCATCCAGATAAGGAGTCACAGATGTACCTTGTAAGAATATTTGACATTAGATCTTCTCATCCCGGGAGCCATAAAACAAAAATAACACGTTAACAGCAGAGAAAAAATGCTATATCCAATCGTATACAGAAATAAAGGAATGTGCAAACTTATTTCCAAAGTGTATTGTCAGGGTATGGCTGAGTGGCATTGGATATCACATGATTTAATATCTCATTCAGCTAATATCTACTATGAATTGATTTAGCTGCATTGTGAACAAACGCTGGAATGGGTGATATCAACTCCTCCCTTTTGTTCTCAACTACAGACTTGTAGAACAAAAGAAATAGACAGGAATTCTAAAAAAACAAAACAAAACATTGGTCCCAAACTATAAGAGATAATGTCACATCTCAAGAGCCTTTGATCACGGTCTCAGAAGAGAGGTAATTTCTAATGAAGTATTGTTGTACATGGGCCTGATAATTAACCAAACCTGGATGCATCCTGGGATGTTGGAGACAAGATTCTCTACATAAGTCAGATATGCAAACAAAATTCAGAGGCTATAGTAATTAGCACAGACCTGTTAATTGCCACTGAACCTCAGATACACATCAAGCTAGCTAAGCAGAAACAAATGTTGCATTTAACTTTGAAATTAATTTTAAAGTACAACTTATGTTTAAATTTCAAGTAAAATATACCTCAGTATTGTATACAAATGTGTATAATTATGGATCTGAGATGAAAAGCCTGACAATAACATATTAGATAAGTATTTGCTGAATTTAATATAGCTATGTAATCAATTAAAAATGTTTAACCAGTTTATTTCAAGATAAATACACTTTTCTTTGTTTTCCAGAGATCTAGTGAACATTACAGGGAAGAATCTGATGTGAAGATGAGGTTACTAAATAAGATACTATAAGCTAATATATAATGCCAGGATGTTGAATGCTATGATTCTGGGGAGAGCAAATAATTAACAGTATAATTGCTTACTAATATGATACTAGAGGTATACTCCGGGTTAGTCTCTATAAATGCATGCTAAATTATATCAGATAGGATACATATGTGACCGGACAGGTTTATTAATATCAAGAAATAGTGTATTTGATAAACATTTTCTTTAGATATTTAAACTGCAACAATATTTGATGGTAAAACTGCATTTCTGGTTGTCTGCTGCCACCTATAGTTCAAAAATGGTATTACAACCAAAAGGCATTTAGACTCAGGGAGGCGGTTCCCAAATAACCAAAAGATGTTTAGATCCGAGAGCGAATCAGGAACAAGCATCCTAGGGCCTATCAAAATATTGTGGGAATGATTAGAAAAAAGGAGGGGCTATATCTTTGATAAAGACCCACACCCAGTAGAAAAAGGACACAGACTCAAAGAAGCATATGTTTTGGAGAGGAACATACACTGGCTTTGTGCCAAGTATATTCTCTGCCATTTTGGGACACTTTCTTGAATAAAGGAAGATAAATTTTGAGTCCTGTACCTTTGCGCATAGTGGATAAATCCTTCTTAGATGACCCACAAGAAGAAACTGAACAGTCATTTGGTTACTTGGTAACATATAAAGGGTTGTTTCATACTTTAATATTTAAATCAAAGGTATTCTAAAACTATAGTTATATTGTAGTTGTGATTTAAAAGGAGAATGTATTCTTACATTAATATTAATTAATTAGACCAAGGGTAGTAAGTATACTGGTATTAAATATTAATGTTTAGAAAGAATTTTGTATTTTAGTATCATAAATGAATTACAGTTATTGCCTTATTAAATTAATTACAGTTATTTGCCTTATTGTAGCTAAATAAGTGGTTATTTCAGGTCAGACATATTGGCATATAAATTGGCTGTTTGCATTAATAATATATATATTTTCTGGTGTTTTTAATTGAAGTTATATAGAATCATTTGTGGGCTAAGTTGCTTAATTATACTTGTCTGAAAGTTATCTTAAATCTACTGAGATCCAATAAGATTTGGGTGAAGTATCTTGGTATATTGTTTATCTAAACACTGTGAAGTTAGCGGTCCATATTCTGGTATTTTATTGTGGTATTTTAATGTGATTCATTGTGAGTAAGGTTAATTTGAATGGTATATTTTTTTATGATCTGTTGTATAGAATATTGTAAGTGTGCATAGTTGATTCAAAGCTAGTCTCTACTTAATATATTTCAATGTGTTTATAAATTTAACTAATCTCAAAATTTTAGGAATAAATATTAAATTTCAATTGTTTCGTATATATACATTTTAATTGGAGGTTGTTTTAAAGAAATAATATAAATACATTATATATATATATAACCCTGGTATATACTGACATATTATCTGGAGGCACCGCCGTAAGATTATTATATTTATCACATTGATATAATATATTTGTAGTAAATAGAGATTATTATCTAAAAAAAATGTATTCATTTTTTTATTATTAATACTTCAAATATTTTTTTCCCCTCTTTTGGTCAAAATTGTATTAGCGTTTTAAATTTAACCAAATACTAAGCCAAAATAATAATGTCTGTTACTAGAAGTGAATCTCTACATAGTATTGTAAATATGTTCCCCAGAATCGCCCATTTGTCAGGCAGAAACGCTTAAAACAGAAGCCATTACTCCCCTTAAAAATAGATTAAGTATTAAGGGAGAATTAGGCGCTTACATTAAGATGCTTAAGACTAAGGCCAAAAATATTGCAAATAATATATGGTGTGGCGAAACTTGTGGAATGCTCCTCTATGTGAACGATGAAATGTACAATAAAATTGAAGTACAGAATTCACAATTGGAGCAACTGAGGGGTAAAAATTCTTCTTTAAGGCTAGGTGAAGAGGAGGTGGAGCAAGTCCAGGATAAAATTAATGCGCTTGCCCAGAACATAGCCACCTTACAAAAGTATAACCAACATTTAGTAGCCCAAATAGAAGATTAATATAAACAACTCGCACAGAGCCACAAAGAGTTAAGTGAACTAAAAGGGCAGTCTAGAAATAACCCCCTTCCCCCCTCTATTAGCAATGAGGATAATACAGGTATTTTAGAAACCCTTCAAGTAGCAAAAAAGATTTGTTCCAGCCACCAATAGTTAAAAAACCTTTATTTCTTCATATAGGGTCTTTTGACAAACATACAACGTTTCAGACCTGCTATAGGTCCTTAGTCATGTATTTTAGAAACCCTAAAAGGAATTATGAGAAGTGAATTACAAAACTTTAGGGAAGAATTTAAATACAGGTCACTGATTGGCTCAGAGATAAACTTCCCACAGACAACCACTTCATGTTTTAAATTCAGGGAACTGCTACACTTCAGAGGGGGAGGACAGTGATTATAGTGAGTCAGAGGGCGGAGCCAGCTACCCAAATAGCCACCATAATGCTAATATGTGTAAGGGATCATATAGGACATATAGGGAATGCTCCAACCCTAACAAGAAGGTCCCTAGGAAGACCCAAGATGCATCTAATAAGGTATATGACACCCCTAAAATAATTACATTTTTAAGTAGCGCAGTACCTAAATTTTTCAACAAGGGAACCAATTCTATAATTGACCACTTAGTGACTTATGAAAATCCTTTATCCATAATGAATGTTACTAGTGAACAGTCAAAAATTGAATTTCTGCCCTGGGTATTTTAGGGTAAACATCACAAATTCTTTGCTTCACTAAAGGATATGAATATTCATTCCTGGAGACAGTGCAAAAAGGAATTTGTTTTTTATTGCACGACCGCTGCTGCTAAAGCAGCTGTATACGGTTTGAAATGTGGTGCGAATCAAAGCCCGATTAAATTCCTTTCTGCACTAAAAAGCATGTACAGTATGGCCGAAGATTACCCCAAATTTGAGAGCTCAGAATTTGTGAATTTATTTTTTAAAGCACTGCCCTCACACATCAAAATGAATCTGGCTAGAGATTTTGATGAGAACTGCTCATCGGACTGGCTGATCAAAGAGAATACAAAGTTATACTCTATTCAGCAGTCCAATGAACAGGGGGTTAAAAGGGAACCAAGGCCCAGCCCCAAAATTGTGGCAGAAACGAGTGTGTCACCTAGCCCCCTAAACTCCCCCATCAAGGGCCGAGGCGCAGAGAGAATATACTCAAAATGGGGGGCATACCCAAATAAATAATTATCCCCAAAGAGATGAACACCCACAAGGTAAATGGTACCCCCGTAAAAATAAATACAAAAAGTGGCGAAACTACTCTCGAGGTTACCAGACACCCCAAGTAAATAGTGCTCCCCAAGACATTACCGCTGAACGGTCACGCCGCGCCTCTCTAACCGTTGCTAGCGGCGCGGCGTCTCCTTCCCTGCTCATTGTCAGGGGCAGTGTCGGCTCCGGATGCGTGTGGCGCTGACGTCATTGCTGCACGCTCCAGATGCCAGTCAGAGCTCAGTGGCGTGAATCTGCACCTATTTAAATGTTGTAGAACGATCTGTCACTGCCCAAGTATAGGTGTTACTTTGTGTACTCCTGGGTGTGACAGATCGTTCTTTCTTGTGCCTCATATCGTTACTGAACCTGCCTGCCTGACTACTCTACCTGCCTTAACCCTTAAACTGCTGGATTAATTGCTGTTGCTGAACCTGCCTGACTACTCTACCTGCCTTAACCCTTACCTTGCTGGATTGATCACTGTTGCTGAACTTGCCTGTCTGACTACTCTACCTGCCTTAACCCTTAAACTGCTGGACTGCTCTACTGTTGCCAAACCCTGCCTGCCTGACCATTCTAGTGGTTCATCCTTGGACTGCTCTGCTGTTGCCACTAGGGACTGTCCTGCCTGTGGTGAGTGTGCCTTCCTCATCTCATTAACTTTCTCTGCTCTGGGATATTCCCTATCATTCCGGCTTGATGCCGGGATAACAAGACTACAGGCCGAGTTTGGTCTGATAGAGGAGTATCCCACGAGCATTACATTAACAAGTTGAACCCCAAAGACAACCACGTCAAAATAGAAACAATAGCTATGATTCTGAGGGATCCCAAGGATCTAGGAATCAGTACCCTGGGACATCAAAAAATCAGTCTATGGGTAGAAATAGCTTGTCCAATCAAGTGGGCCAACTTAGTATGCAAGTAAGTCAATTATGTACATTATTTACTAATATGAGTCAAGCTTTGATGGCTCAGAACCATGATAATCCTTTTTTAGGAGTACAGCCAGTGGCCAGCAGTGGGCCACAGGCACAGTCATGAATACTGCGGTATTACCTGAGATAGAGGGGAGATATACCAAATGAAATGATAAATGTCAATAATGATACTAATCATGTTCTCTCCCTACAGACCAGGAAAGGACGATTTAGATGTGATGACTAGCAACCTCAGCCTGGAAGCTCTATTAAACCTCTTCCTTTGCAGTTTTCTCCTAACCTTATTCCCACAGATGCAGTACACAGGAACACTGTCAACCCTATTACAGAGGAAAGTACTGGTAATAATGAGGTTTCTTCTGCATCAGATAACATGGCGAATACAGGTAAAATGTGGCAAAGCCCACAGATATGTAATCATGCTAATTTTATGTGTGAAATGGTAGAAACTGCAGGGAGATATTATGTATTAGCTGAGCTCCAGGATTCAGTTGCTAACCCTATCATGGGATTAATTGATACTGGATCTCAGGCAACTATTTTATACCACAGGTACTACACACAGCTAAATCAGCTAACACCCCACAAACCTAAGATAAAAGAATTTGATTGTTTACTAATAGGTGTTGGGGGTGACTCTCTCAAAGTCTACGGTACGGCATGGTTAAAACTAAGGCTGGGGAACAGGGTAATAAGAAACCCTGTCATTATAGTGTATCTGCATACTAATCGTTAATTATTGGTAGTGATCTCCTGAAGCGATTAAGCACCATAATTGATTGCATAAATAATGTAATTTGGTCACAAGTAAAAAGGCCTATTAATTATGAGTGATCCGGTATATCTCGCACCCGACATAACTGTCACATGGTGGAAGAGAAGCCAGATGCTTTGGAGATTAATTTCAGGAATGACGCTATACCTGAAATCACTATCCTACAAATAGATGATCAGACTGCTTTCAGCAGCTCTGATGGTAATACTTTTAAAATTTCACCTGGAAATATAACAAACATTTCCTTAGACGGCGATGTATTAACCATATACCTCCACAAGGGAGAGATCATTCTCAATTCCTCGCAGAAATTGCGAAAGTTAAAGAGGATCTATTTATCCCTATGCAAGTACATGACCTTGGAAAAACCAAGTATGCCAAAATGAGCTTAAAACGGGAAGCTAGCTATATAAATGAAGGATTATTAGCGCAGATAGCTGAACCTAAAGTGATTTAATATCTTTCTCCCCAAGACCTCTTGGTCTATGACCTGGATGACAAGTGTGAAAGCTATAACATTACAGCTAAGTGTTTATTATCTATATCTATAGGTAATAAATCAGCGAAGCACCTGTTTTTAGTTTTAAATACTCCCCATAATCAAATATACATTGGCAATGATCTCTTACATAGATATGCCATACAAATAGATTTGATTAACCTTTACCTCTGGTGCTGGTTAAAGGGGGACCCTGAAGTATTTCAGGATGAAAATGTGGCCCTGAAATCAAACCAGCAAATGCCATATCCTGTGAATATGCAGGTATCTAAAGATATTGTAATCCTTGCTGGGGCTGACAAATTCCTCTTACCCTTACAGGTAAAAAGAGGTCAGAAATTAAAAACTTGTGAAACACTAATTTGCCTCTCCCATCGAATGCAAACTCTGGGCATAACAATGACCCATACTCCTATGGTAAATATTGGAAATATTCCAATACATGTTATTGTGCATAAAATGACCCCACAGGATATAACCTTATCCAAGGGAACTACCATAGGATATGTGCTGGAATCAAGTTATTACACTTTTGGATTCTAGAATAATGTAATTGGGCTAATACCTGAAGGATACTTAACTGAAGAACAATTAATAGAACAATCCTTTGCATCTATGCCAGATGGACTATTTACCATTCAGTCTATTTATTTCTTCAGCTCAGAGGAAGGCATCTGTAAAATTGAAGAAGCCTCCTTGGTATTTAATCACCTGATCAAAGAGCAAAAATACCGCAGTACCCAGAATCATGGGGGCAATGTAAATTATAATCAAGGGGATCTCACATCTAGGTTGGAAGAAGCCTATGAGATAGGACAGCCTGAAATCTTTCCAGGATTTCAGCAAATAGTCGAAGAGCAAATCTCCTTAGCTAATGGCTTTTCCAGTGAAGATGAACGCCGACAGCTACGAGAACTCCTGATGGAGTACAAGGATATTTTTGCTACGGATTCTTATGACTGTGGGACTACAGACTTACACATTGCAAGAATCCAAACAGATCCCAATGCACCACCTGTCTTTGTTAAACAATACAGACTTCCTTTAGCCTCATATGATTCTCTTGCAGAAATCATAAGGAACTTGGAAGAAAGAGGTATTATCATACAGATGCATAGCTCTTATAACAATCCTATTCTAGGTGTCCTTAAGCCCAATGGAGAATGGCATTTGTGACAGCTAAACAAACAAGTGTACATGTCTGGCTGGCCTGTGCCATATACTGACCAGTGCCTAGCGTAGATGCAGGGAACTAAAATATTCACTGCCATTGATTGTGCACAGGGATATGGACCATAAAGGTACATGAGGAGGACCAGTATAAGCTTGCGTTCTCATTCCAAAAGGTCCAGTGTGCATTCCAGAGACTCCCATTTGGATACATAAATTCAGGACATGTATTTGCTGTATTCATGTATAAGGCTATGCCTGGTGCACTGTCAAGGGGGACCTTATCTTATGTTGATGATGTTTTAATCAAAAACACAAACTTTGAAAAACACATCGCAGAACTTAAACACGTCCTCAGCCAACTTAAAAGGACAGGTGTCAAATTATCCCTACAAAAAGCTCAATGGTGCTGCACTCGTTACTTCTAAAGGGTTAAATCCTCAGAAGAAAAAAGGTGGAAGATATAATAAATTCTAAAAACCCAACTAACTTAAAGGAATTGAGATCATTCCTGGGTATGACTAATTATTCTCGCAAATTTATTGATAATTATGCAGAATTAGCAAAACCACTGCTACTTCTTCTAAAGAAGGATGTGAAATGGCACTGAGGTGAGATTCAAGAAACAGCCATCAAAGAGATGAAGAGAAAACTAACTCAAGCACCTTGCTTAGCATACCCTGAAGGGGGTAAACCTTTTTACTTAGAGACAGGTTACACACATATAAGCATGAGTGCAGTTTTGTACCAAAAGCATGATAATTTAAGTAAAGTCATCGCTTTTGCAAGTAAAACTTTATCCCCAGTAGAAATGAAATTTAGTGATTGCGAAAAAGCCCTCTTATCTAATGTATGGGCTCTACAAAATTTCCCCAGCTATATACAGGGCAAGAAAATTATTGTAGAAACGGCCCACCAGCCTTTGCTATATCTGCAAAGTGAGAGAATAAGAGATAGAAATTTGTCTAATAGCCGCATAACAGCTTGGACTCTTTCTTTACAAGGCTGGCCTTTAGAAATTCCCTACAAGCAAAATAAAAAGAATCCAGTCACACAGTGGCTTGCTGAGCTCCACGCCTGTACTGCTAAGGATCATGGGGAAGAGTTACTAGAAGATGATTTCCTGGAGGAACAATTGCTTTCCCCATATAATAATATACAATGAGGACCATTGTCAAACATTACCTTAGGTATATGTTGATGGTTGTTCTTACTATGACACCACTGATAATGAGCGCAGACTAGTCGCCAGCATTGGTATAACTTGGGCAAATGGATTCCCAAAGATTTCTGTAGGTTTTAACATGGGACCAAGATCCAGTCAAGTTGCAGAACTAACTGCTGTTCTAAAAAACATTGAGATGGCTAGTGAACACGGTATTCATGAATTTGTGATCATTAGTGATTCAAATTATGTGCGTGACAGTTTTGTTGAATACCTGACAACTTGGAAAAGAAATGGCATGCAGAAAACGAACAACAAACCAGTCAAACATGGCAAGTTGTTCTGCAAGATTGATAATATAGTGCAGAGCTTTCACTTCAGCTCAGCGTTTAAGCTGCTGCCCTCAGCTCTGTGAGTCCGACTGACTACTGCCTGTGCTGCAAACACACTGCTGTCCCACTCACTGACTACACATGCAGTCACGAGCCGATTGAGGAGACTACACATGCAGTCAGGAGCCAATGTGCCGCCAATGGGAATAATTTCAGTTCCCACTGAGCTGCGTCAATAGGTTAAGATGATCTGTGGCCCACTAGGTATCAATCACGTGTCAACCATGTGATATGCGTAGCAGGCAGGTGGAAAGTTGGAAACCAAAAAACAATTTAAAAAAAAATTAAATTAAAAAAAAATGTGTGCTGAAGCAGGGACACACCTACACACTGCTGCCGACACACTAATGTGTCACGACACACAGTTTGGAAAGCACTGATCTAGTGGTATCCAATGATTTAACCATGCACTGGAAAAAGACCAAGGGTCATTCCAGGATTCTAGGTCCTGATAAGGAAGGCTATGATCTTGCGGATTCATTAGCCAAACAAGGAGCCATAACAGGAGAACTCCTTAGTATCGACCACTTAATGGGTGCAATTCAGGTAGAAGCCATTACCAGAAACCAGGCTAAACAACAAAGTCAGCCTAACCTGGTACAATGGAGTCAGGATACTCCTAGTGAGGACCTGATCACTAGTCAAAAAGAAGACCCCATTATTGGTATCTTCTATAAACACATAGAAGATCCTGAAAGCAACCCCATCTCAAAAGAGGACGGTATTGGTAAGGAAGATCTTAGAATCTTAATGAAATCCAGATCACAATTCAAGTCACAGGATGGTTTGTTAATTAGAACCTCCAAAACTGAGCTGAATCCTATGCAAGGAATAGCACCCTTTTTCTCCTTGTAGTTCTTCGTTTTTTAAATTGCTCAAATAAAGTGAACTTTTTATTTACTCAGTGCTCCGCTTCCTCTTTTGTGCTGTTACTGTGACCTACCAGCGTGAGCACTGAGAGAGGAGATTGCTCCTCGTACTATCCCTAACTACCACACTGCTGAACAGACCCTGCAGCCGTGCTTCCCCTATTCGCAAGTGGATTGGCTGAGATCGATTTCCCTCCAATCAGGATTGAGCGTTTGAGCAGAGGACGTCTTCCAACCAATCACCGCATGGAAATACACAGGGAAGTGTTTGGTGGTTCCCGCCCCCCTCCCTCCAGGAACGTCTGACGAGGGAGTACAGGTACCAACGGCGGACGCGGTTTGAAAGCTACACCGGACAGGCTGAAGGAAAAGAGCCACCGGTATACTGCGCATACCGCTCATAGGTTCCATTGATCCTGCCCCCAGGACCGGATGTATCAGAGGTGAGAGGAGGGGGTTACTACTATTATACTACTAAAGTCTGTTTGGTAACATTTAACCTATTGGGTCTGTGAAGTTTCTGAATACTACAGTGACTCTAGCTCCTATTTAACTCTCGAAACACCACACAGGGACACCCACCTTTCTTTATTACACTATTTGGGCTCACAGGTCAAGCCCCCTAGTCCCTGTTTGTGTTGCTGTACTTGGGCTATTAGTGAAGGCTCTGACACTGTGCAGTGTGGAACTATTTGGACTTTAACTACTTTGTTAGGGATAATGGAGAACAGGGTGTTAACAGAAACCGATACAGGAAATATTGTTAGCATGAACTTTTACTCACTGAGAAATGCTAGTGAGAGGGACTCTAATTTTGAACTTGCTGAAAACTTTTTCACAATGGACAGGACACAACAAAGACTTAACACCCTTTTTGAAGAGATGGAACTTTTGATAAATAAAGAGAATAAATACAAATGGGATGTTTGGACTATGGAGAACTATTGGAAGCTTAAGCTCATACCTAGAGGATTAAGAATAAACAAATACCCCACTTTTTACACAGATGACAGGGACTTTATAAATGTATGGAATGAGACTCTGTCAGAATGCTCCTGGAATCTCATGCGGCTCCTCATTACCTATAAAAATAAACAGATTCAAGAAATTACTATTAAAATTAGTCAGGTACAAGAGGAGCTAAATAAGAGATGTGACCACAAAGATTTTGCTAGGTTTGATAATTTGTTACAAGAAGCTGTTGCAGAAGCAAAATCTCTTTTACTTGAAATAAAACACTCAAAATATATTAGAGATCAAACAGACTTCAATAACAACACAATGTATATTTGGAATAAAAGGGAAAGAACACAAAAATACAGAGAGAATAATCAGAACTTTGGTGTCTCCATTAGGGGAAGAGGTTTTAGAGGCAGACGCAGGGGTAGGGGTAGAGGCAGACAGCAACGACGAATCAGATTCTCTGATAGTGAGGATGATTCAGGGGGAGAGAGTTCAGCATCAGGGGAAGATGAAGGATTTATTCTAGATCATATTCATTGTGGCAGTTCTGCCCCCCCTTCCCACTATATACAGAACCAAAGTCAACACATTAATTTGTCTAACCAGCCTACTATACCTCCAGAAAAAGTAACAACAGTACCACCACCCATATTAAAAAATGCTGCACCACCCTCTAGGTACACTCCACAAACATCTGACACCGTACAAACCAAAGAGGCACCTAACAAATCAGAAAGTGTGGAACTTCACCAGGTTTTTTCCCTTCCCCCCCCGCAAGGCGACGGGGGGGAGAAGGGGCAAAAGCACCAAAAAAGGGGGGCTATACGCTCAGGAGAAACCAAAGGGGCCAGAGAAAAACGAGATATCAGTAATTAATCTATCTGCTTACAATCTAAATGCCACAGAAATCAAGGTGTTGAGCCTTGGATTAGGATTTGTTCCGACAAATACCTTTAATCTGTTTAACACTTTGATTGATGTGAACAGACTGATACGCAAGATTACCTTGAGGAAATATTTTTCCACTAGGTCTGCCAAGGACACAGTGGAAGATTATGCTGAGGGGGCCATGATCTCATTTAACCCCAATATTGCAGATGGTTTTGAATTTCAAGACCTCTGTGGTCTGTCAACATTAGAAGCATTGAATACTTCTGAGGCTGAGACACTAACACATTCTTCTAATAGATTCCCCAGGTTCAAATGTCCCTCGCGCTTTTACCCCATACACGCCAGGGGAACCATTATCGAAAAGTTCCAAAGCAGGGTAGAAGCAGACCTAAGTAGGCTTTACTATACTGATAAAAATAAGAAACACAATCTCACTACCAGGGAGAGGGAGGCTTTGGCTGCCTTGGGCAATAATCCCGACCTGGTGATTAGAGCAGCGGACAAAGGTGGGTCTGTGGTGGTGATGAATAAAACAGACTTCATCAAAGAGGCACACAGACAACTGCATAATGCCCATGACTACCGGGTATTGAGCACTGATCCCACTGCCATCTTCAAGAAAAAACTTGAGAATTTGATTGATGATGGCATGGAGGCAGGTTTCTTAAATGAAGAAACCAGTATTTATCTATCGGTAAATACACCCACCATCCCGACCTTTAACCTTTTACCGAAGGTCCACAAGTCACTTGACAATGTGGTAGGAAGGCCCATTGTCAGTGGCATAGGCTCTCTCTTGGAGCATGCGTCTGAGTGGCTGGACCAGGTCCTGCAGCCAATGGTTCCTAATTTATGGAGCTATACAAGAGACACTATGCACATTCTCAAACTACTTGAGAACATCAAGTGGGAGGAAGACTTTGTCTGGCTAATGGTTGACGTTAAGTCACTTTATTCGTCAATCCCACACACTAAGGGTTTGGAAGCTCTGTTTTGGTTTTTGTACAAATACCACGGACAGGAGCCTGACTTTTGTGAATACGTGCTCCGCGTAGCCGAGTTTCTTTTATCCCACAATTACTTTGAGTTTGAGGGGGTGTTCTACCTCCAGATTTGTGGGACTGCGATGGGGGCAAAGTTTGCCCCTTCCTATGCCAACCTATACATGGGTTGGTGGGAGCAGGACCACATCTTTGGAGGTGGGAACCCCCTCTGCTCTAAAGTGGTTTTTTATAGGAGGTTCATTGATGACCTCCTATTCATTTGGAAGGGGAGCACAGATGAGTTATCCATATTTCTGGATCTCCTCAATGAAAACGACTTGGGATTGAGCTTTACCTCTGAGTCCAACAATACGAGCATCAACTACCTGGATGTAACACTTTTGGGGGTAATTGGTGAAAAAAATTGCAATACAGCCTTCAGAAAGCCAATCTCTGGCAACACATTGCTACATGCAACAAGCTGTCACCCCAAGAGTGTATTCAAAGGTATCATCAAGGGTCAGTTCATCTGTTTAAAGCGGAATTGGACAATTTTGAGGTTGAAGCAAAAAAACTATCGGATAGTCTCAAAGCAAGGGGTTATGCCAGCAATTGCATAACATCAACCCTAGATGAGGTCAGAAAGATTGACAGAAGGGATCTATTACATCCCAAAACAAAGCAGAATAGAGAGCATAACATGCAGAAGGATCTCTACTTTGTAACTGACCATTCGGAGCAATATCCCCAGATCTGTGAGATAATCAAGAAACATCTGGTTATGCTCAGAGCTGATGAAGGACTGGCAGATCTAACCACTAAGTCTTGCCATTTCACCTATCGGAGAAGTAAAACAATAGGTAACGTGGTTTCTCCAACCAGAATTGGACACCATAAGACATGAGTCATCTTGGCTCACCCAGAAGGGAATGTTTAAATGTCACAATAGAGATTGCGTTGCCTGCGAAAAAGTGGAAATGGGTGATCAGTTCAGATCTTCAGCAACTGGTCATTCTTTTCCTATTAATATGTGTCTGAACTGTAGGTCGACCTATACGATCTACCTAGCATCATGCACAGAGTGTGCTAAACAATATGTTGGTCTCACAACCAGGGAGGTCAGATCAAGAATTAGGGAACACCTCTCGAGCATAAGGGCGGGAACAGCAAGTACCCCCCTGGTCCAACACTTCACATCCATACACAATAAAAGCTCTGAAACCTTTCGTTGGACATGCATAGAGAGTACTAAAACCCCCTAAAGGAGGCGATAGGGATAAACTATTATCCAAACGAGAGATCTTTTGGATCTTTAGACTAAAGACTAGACACCCAATAGGGCTTAATTACATGTATGACCTGATCAACCACTGGGAGTGACCAAGATGCCTAATTAACTCCATCTAACTCCTGAACAGAGAGATTGTGAATTGTGTATCTTTGAACGGTACACACATGTACTACAAACATATTTATATCTAGCTACAAATACCGCTGATACCCCCTCTCTTTCAATAGACTTAATAGTGGTCTCCTGACCAAGCATAACTATAGGGTTAAACATCCTTATATTTTATCCATAATAGGATGTTGTCCATTTCATTTGGCACCAACAAATCTACATCCCCCTTTCCATGGGTTTATTTTAGACACACAATAACTATATCCTTAATATTGAGTGTATTTAAGATGGTAGGATTGCCACAAACATATGGACAGTTAACAGGTCCAGGACAAACTATCCAGATACCCTCTCCTAGGAGCCAGCTATTCACATGAGTATAGGCTTACACAATTAACATTCTATACATTGGATTGTTTATATGATATATACCAGTACAATCCAATTAGAGATTATAAAGTTTATTTATTTTTTCTTTTCAACATGCAAATGCAGAATGTATGACCTTAATTTGAAATTTTTTATGTTTATGAATGTTATTTCAGTTGTTTTGTGTATAATAACCTGTTCATGGTTTAACATAACCTGTTTTTGGTTATCTGTTTCAGTATTGTTATTTACTCCACTTGTACAGGTTATAAGGGGTTAATAAGAAATCCTTCCCCCTGTGTACTATTGCCCAATATGGTTCAGCAATTGTGTTTTAAAAGAGGGCTATTCCCTACACAGTTCAGCAGCTTTGATAACGGCTGAATGCCGAAACATGTCAGCAGCTGTTTGAGCTGAATCCTATGCAAGGAATAGCACCCTTTTTCTCCTTGTAGTTCTTCATTTTTTAAATTGCTCAAATAAAGTGAACTTTTTATTTACTCAGTGCTCCGCTTCCTCTTTTGTGCTATCTTCTATAAACACATAGAAGATTCTGAAAGCAACCCCATCTCAAAAGAGGACGGTATTGGTAAGGAAGATCTTAGAATCTTAATGAAATCCAGATCACAATTCAAGTCACAGGATGGTTTGTTAATTAGAACCTCCAAAACTGGCATCCAGCAATGGGTGGTACCTACCAAGTTCAGAGGTCTTATGATTCAACATGCCCATGATGCTCCCACATCTGGCCATCGTGGTGCCAAATTAACATATGAAATATTGCGTGACTATGCCTTTTGGCCACATATGTTAAAAGGATGTTCAAACCTACTGTCAATGTTGTTTAATCTGTCCACAGTTCCAACCCACTGCGCCAATGCATAGAGTGCCATTGCAGAAAAGGGGGATGGTAATGCCATGGTCAGTTATACAAATTGAATTTATTGGTCCACTGACTAAGTCATCAAGAGGTAACAAATACATGTTGACAGTAACATGCCTGTTCACTAAATTGGTAGAGTTCATCAGTGCACCTAACAATAGTGCTGAAACATGCGGGGCATTGCTCATCAACCACGTGTTTTCCAGGTTTGGTTAACCCCAGCGAATTGAATCCAATCGGGGAACCCACTTCACTAGTGAAGTGATGACTAAAATGTGGAAAATACTAGGGGTCAAAAGAAAGCTCCATATTGCCTATAGAGCTGCCTCAAGTGGTGGTGTAGAGCATTACAACCAGTCTATTGTGAAAATCCTCAAAAAGTTTGTGAGTGGAACAGGTAAAGACTGGGATGTAAAATTACCTCTAATCCTAATGGCATTAAGAGCAACTCCAAGTAATGCTACTAAGATATCACCTTTTGAATTGATGACTGGTAGAATGGTTCTACCTCAACATCTACTGTACCCTACCGTATCAGACCTGAACTTGATAAATGCTGCCAATACACATCAATATGTGGACAACCTAAGAAAGCACCTCCAATATGCATTTGCATTTGCTCAAAGGAACATAGAAAAATCTGCAACTGCCTCTAAAACCTATTATGATCTCAAAACATCCAAAAAGGAATATGAAATTAATAATAAAGTTTCTATTTATAAATTTGGAAGAGATCAGGTTATGGAGAAGAAATTTATTCCATCATGGAAGGGTCCTTCTGTCATTACTGCCAAAATATCTTCAGTTGCCTATAAAATTAGGATACCTAAAAATTATACTTTTATGGATAAATGGGTCCATATTAATCAGTTGTGAACGTGCCATCCCAGATCCCAGCTACAAGTCATAGAGGGAGAATGAAGTGTCATATCCCCAGATGCACTAAAGAAGTATTGAAGTTTAAAGATGCCTAGCTAGTGAGCATGAGGGTTAAAAAATAATGGACTCTCTTCATAGAAGACTGTCTATAATGCATACCGTCAGTACACTCACCAAGTACCACTGACTTTGAGCCAATTCCAATACATGTGTCCTACATATTTTTGAATTGGAAGGGGGATTTTATGTCAGGGTATGGCTGAGTGGCATTGGATATCACATGATTTAATATCTCATTTAGCTAATATCTACAATGAATTGATTTAGCTGCATTGTGAACAAACGCTGGAATGGGTGATATCAACCCCTCCCTTTTGTTCTCAACTACAGACTTGTAAAACAAAAGAAATAGACATGACTTCTAAAAAAAAAAAACACATTGGTCCCAAACTATAAGAGATAATGTAACATCTCTAGAGCCTTTGATCACGGTCTCAGAAGAGAGGCAATTTCTAATGAATTATTGTTGTATAGCCTTCCCAGATTGAAATCTCTGAATTAATTTAGCCTTTGAAGATCATAACTCCACATGGGGTCATTACATGGGCCTGATAATTAACCAAGCCTGGATGCATCCTGGGATGTTGGAGACAAGATTCTCTACATAAGTCAGATATGCAAACAAAATTCTGAGGATATAGTAATTAGCCCAGGCCTGTTAATTGCCCCCTGAACCTCAGATACACATCAAGCTAGCTATGCAGAAACACATGTTGCATTGTAACTTTGAAATTCATTTTAAAGTACAACTTATGTTTAAATTTCAAGTAAAATATACCTCAGTATTGTATAAAAATGTATATAATTGTGGATCTGAGATCAAAACCCTGACAATAACATATTAGATAAATATTTGCTGAATGTAATAAATAGCTATGTAATCAATTAAAAATGTTTAACCAGTTTATTTCAGGATAAACACTTTTCTTTGATTTCCAGAGATCTAGTGAACATTACAGGGAAGAATCTGATGTGAAGATGAGGTTTCTAAATTATATACTATAAGCTATTATATAATGCCAGGATGTTGAATGCTATGATTCTGGGGAGAGCAAATAAGTAACAGTATAATTGCTTACTAATATGATACTAGGAGTATACTCATGTTTAGTCTCTCTAAATACATGCTAAATTATATCAGATAGGATACATATGTGACCGGATGGGTTTATTAATATCAAGAAAAAGTGTATTTGATAAACATTTTCTTTAGATATTTAAACTGCAGCAATATTTGATGGTAAAACTGCATTTCCGGTTGTCTGCTGCCACCTATAGTTAAAAAATGGTATTACAACAAAAAAAGGCATTTAGAGTCAGGGAGGCGGTACTATATATAGGTATATCGTAGTTGTGATTTAAAAGGAGAATTTATTCTTACATTAATATTAATTAGACCAAGGGTAATAAGTATACTGATATTAAATATTAATGTTTAGAAATAATTTTGTATTTTAGTATCATAAATTAATTACAGTTATTGCTATATATATATATATATATATATATATATATATATATATATATATATATTAGAAATTTGCCTTATTGTAGCTAAATAAGTGGTTATTTCAGGTCAGACATATTGGCATATAAATTGGCTATTTGCATTAATAATATATATATTTTCTGGTGTTTTTATTTGAAGTTATATAGAATCATTTGAGGGCTAAGTTGCTTAATTATACTTGTCTGAAAGTTATCTTAAATCTACTGAGATCCAATAAGATTTGGGTGAAGTATCTTGGTATATTGTTTATCTAAACACTGAAGTTAGTGGTCCATATTCTAGTATTTTATTGTGGTATTTTAATGTGATTCATTGTGAGTAAGGTTAATTTGAAAGGTATATTTTTTTTATGATCTGTTGTATAGAATATTGTAACGGAATAAGCGTGCATTGCTGATTCAAAGCTAGTCTCTACTTAATATATTTCAATGTGTTTAAAAAATTTAACTAATCTCAAGAATTTAGGAATAAATAATACATTTCAATTGTTTTGTATATACATTTTAATTGGAGGTTGTTTTAAAGAAATAATATAAATAAATGATATATATATATATATATATATATATATATATATATATATATATATATATATATATATATATATAACCCTGGTATATACTGACCGTATTCTAAAGCAGTACTTGACTATCTAGATATGCACAGGATACAGTAGATGGGAAAAAATGCAGATTATCAGTAAGCTGAAGAACTACCCCAGCAGCACGTTGCCAGCTCTAGCAGGATCAAACTGCCCAAACATGGGTAATCATCAGCAAGCTAGAGTAAGCCACAGTCCATAAACTCACTTGGGAAACCCCAGGGATAATCATCTCAAGTGTATAGTATCCATGTATGTTAGTAAAGTGAGCAAGCTCAAAGGGGAGGGCCATAATGGCAGTGGGTGCCTGGGCCCTTGCAGTAGTGACAGTGTCTGTGCTAAAAGAAACACTTCTGTTAGAACAGAACTCCAGCTACGGTTGCCACCTCAGCCATGTTTTTCTGGACACTTATGAGTTATACATGCTGCAGGGTGTGCAAAGGGGAACATGCATCGTGCTGCTGGAACGCACAAAAATAGTGACCCTGGACAGCACAATTCATGTTCCTCCCTACACACCCTGCTGCATGTGTAACTCATAAATGTCCAGGAAAACATGGCCGAGGTGACAAGCCGAACTCCAGCACATCCTACAGTACTCTAAATGGGTAGAAACTGAAATGTTTAAAGGGACAGTTTACTAAAAAATGTTCTCCCCTTTAATTTGTTCCCAATGATCGACTTTACCTGCTGGAGTGTATTAAATTGTTTACAAGTAGCTCCTTTACCCTTATATTGGCATTTGAAATAGTTGATTTAGCCTGTGGTATCCCCACCTATTCTGAAAGTTTGTGGCCGCAGGTCCAAGCTATAGATAAGCTTTGTAAACACAGCCAGCTGAAGAAATTACACTCCCAGTGGGATATAGAAGAGATAAGGTAATAAAATGTTGATTTTCCATTGTTCTCTCCAAGTACTGGTGATTGTTTTATGGACAGATATAAGATAAAGAAGCAGGTATATGTACACAATGTGATACAGTAATGAGGTCTAATTATACCTACAAGCTCAACCCATTTTATTAGGTTGTGGCTTCAAAACACAAAATAAGAGCTTTAATATACACAAATAAACCTTAAAAAGCTAATTTGCATACATTTTTTACTCTGCAGTTGGTAAAACAAGCAATTGTAAACACATTAATGGAAAAACTATTTTACAGTGTACTGTCCCTTTAAGAAGAAGGGAGAGAGGTATAAGCAGAAGGCTACATTGCTCCTCAGAGGCCTTTCCACCCACTTCTATTGACATATACCCACCAGCATTGGAATTGGGGGTCTAAGATGGTAGAAGGTAAAGATTCAAAACATTTTATTTGCCATGGCTTCAAAATACAATACATAACATTGCAAGCCACTATATTTAACAACTGAAATGGCCTCTCCATTTTCAGAAATTCCTGCTGTATTCTATGTAGCATATTCAATGCAAATAAAAAGATAAGTGTGCTTTAGTGAAAGGATTCTCATATACCATAGAAAATTAACAGATCAAAGGTGCACTAAAGGAAAAATACTTATTATTTAGATAGAGCATAATTAAACAATGCTTAGTTTACTTTCATTATAAAAAAGAAAGAAAAAAAAGAGGAACACCTAATGAAACATTAAGGTCAAGTAAAGGAGACCTACATAGGAGTGAGGCCAAAATAAAACAACTTTTAATAGATAAATAAAAGTTATCAAGGATACCAAAACATTAAAAACAATTAAAATACACACAGTATGAGCTTTCAGAGTACTTAGGGCAGTTCATGAACCTATTATAAATATTTAAATACATAATCCACAATTGTAAGAGCAAAAATAGACTTAAAGTCCATTGTAGCACACCCAGTGAGTCAAAAAGTCCCCTAGTAATTGACAGCCCCAGCTCATGCACCCTTGGCCTAGCATGAGTATAGGGCGGCACTGCAGAAGCAGTCGCTTGTGCAATGTTAAATGTGGACAATGTACTTCTGCGGTTGGCTGTGATACCAGACTGACCGTCCGGGCATTGATAAATGGGACCCAATGTATGAAACAAATTTATTGCAAAAATGCTTCTAAAGGAATTTAAATAGCACTGCTAAATTCTAATTTCACTTTCATGAGACTTGAAAAATGAGTGAAATCATTTTGTTGGTGCTTTAATTTAGTTACTTATTTATTTATGATTGTTAAAGGAATGTGAACTGAATACAGAAGCACAGAGAAATATAACTCTGCCAAACGCATATTTGTTTAGTTGACCCTCTGAGTACAGACCAATAAACTAAGTGAATTGGAAACAGCTGTTTGCTCTTTGCAAGCAGCCTCTTTGATTTATTTTTAAAGATATAGAGATGCAGTTCAGTTTCAGAATGTTCATATTTCTAAACTATTTGGCTGCCAGACTGAACTGTACTAAAGTATTACCATGATTAAACAGAGATATTTTTGATCAATCCAGATTTAAAAAAAAAATCTTAAAAATGTACAAAAATAATTTATTCCCTAAAAAATAATAATTGACTAATAAATACCAGGGTTAAATTGCTAGTCGGCAACTTGTGTTCCACATTACAGTGCTTCTCTTGCTTACATACAAACCATCCCTTAGCTGCTTGTGCCTATGACAACTAGTTAAATGTGTCTTATTAGCACCCAAACTAATACACAAGAGGAGGTTTCTACAGAGATCTGCATATCAAGTTGCACAATATAACAGAGCAGATCCTTGTTTGTAAGTTCAAACAGGACTATACTTGTACTGCTTTACACTTAATTTAAATTATTTATCAAAAGGTCAAAATGAGTTTAGATAATACTTAAGCTATCATGATTTTTTTTAAAGATGGAATGCTTATTAAGGCACAGTATTTATTTGCAACATATGTGAGTTTTATAGTATATAATGCACCTAAATCCCTACCCCCATTTGAAAACCTGCTTCCACCACCCTTTTCACTTAGGGCTTGATTCTCAAAAGCATATATATATATATATATATATATATATATATATATATATATATATATATATATATATATATATATATATATATATATATATATATATACATATATATATATATATATATACACACATACACACATACACACACATACACACACCACACACATACACACATACATACACAGTATCCCACAAAAGTGAGTACACAACTCACATTTTTGTAAATATGTTATTAGATCTTTTCATGTGACAACACCGAAGAAATGACGCTTTGCTACAATGTAAAGTAGTGAGTGTACAGCCTGTATAACAGGGTAAATTTGCTGTCCCCTCAAAATAACTCAACACACAGCCATTAATGTCTAAACCGTTGGCAACAAAAGTGAGTGAGAAAAGAAATGTCCAAATTGGACCCAATTAGCCATTTTCCCTCCCCGGTGTCTTGTAACTCGTTAGTGTTACAAGGTTTCAGGTGTGAATGGGGAGCAGGTGTGTTAAATTTGGTGTTATCACGCTCATACTTGTCACTGGAAGTTTAACATGGCACATCATGGCGAAGAACTCTTTGAGGATCTGAAAAAAAGAATTGCTGCTCTACATAAAGATGGCCTAGGCTATAAGAAGATTGCCAAGACCCTGAAACTGAGCTGCAGCACGGTGGGCAAGACCATACAGCGGTTTCACAGGACAGGTTCCACTCAGAACAGGCTTCGCCATGGTCAACCAAAGAAGTTGAGTGCATGTGCTCAGCGTCATATCCAGAGGTTGTCTTTGGGAAATAGACTTATGAGTGCTGCCAGCATTGCTGAAGAGGTTGAAGAGGTGGGGGGGTCAGCCTGTCAGTGCACAGAACATACGCCGCACACTGCATCAAATTGGTCTGTATGGCTGTCGTCCCAAAAGGAAGCCTCTTCTAAAGATGATGCACAAGAAAGCCCACAAACTGTTTGCTGAAGACAAGCAGACTAAGGACATGGATTACTTGAACCATGTCCCGTGGTCCGATGAGACCAAGATAAACTTATTTGGTTCAGATGCTGTCAAGCGTGTGTGCCGGCAACCAGGTGAGGAGTACAAAGACAAGTGTGTTTTGCCTACAGTCAAGCATGGTGGTGGGAGTGACATGGCCTGGGCCTGCATGAGTGCTGCCAGTACTGGGGAGCAACAATTCATTGAGGGAATCATGAATGCCAACATGTACTGTGACATACTAAAGCAGAGCACGATCCCCTCCCTTTGGAGGCTGGGCCACAGGGCAGTATTCCAACATGATAAGGACACCAAACACACTTCCAAGACGACCACTGCCTTGCTAAAGAAGCTGAGGTTAAAGGTGATGGACTGGCCAAGCATGTCTCCAGACCTAAACCCTATTGAGCATCTGTGGGGCATCCTCAAATGGAAGGTGGGGAATCGCTAGGTCTTTAACATCCACCAGTTCCGTGATGTCATCATGGAGGAGTGGAAGACGACTCCAGTGGCAACCTGTGAAACTCTGGTGAACTTCATGCCCAAGAAGGTTAAGGCAGTGCTGGAAAATAATGGTGGCCACACAAAATATTGACACATTGGGCCCAATTTGGACATTTCCACTTAGGGGTGTACTCACTTTTGTTACCAACGGTTTAGACATGAATGGCTGTGTGTTGAGTTATTTTGAGGGGACAGCAAATTTACACTGTTATACAGGCTGTACACTCACTACTTTACATTGTAGCAAAGTGTCATTTCTTCAGTGTTGTCACATGAAAAGATATAATAAAATATTTACAAAAATGTGAGGGGTGTACTCACTTTTGTGGGATACTGTATATTCACCTCTTCTGTTTAAAGGAATATATGGATTTGTACCAATTCCTTGAGTCAGGAAGCTTAAACTTTTATACCCTGTCCAATGTATGATATATAGCATTCCTTGTGTAGTTTTGATACATAGGTGTATAGAGTACTACACTAGGTTTATAATGTATACACACACTATATGATACAGGTTATACCACTATAGCTGTGAATATAAGTATTTGCCCTGTCTGACGACACATTTGTTTTTTGGTATATCGAGTAATAGTAAGTGGGCATTACTAAGGTAACTCTATTTTAGGATTCCTTGTATTTGTAGTAATGTATATAGACGGATTGGACATGTTGTACATATTTTGCCGTATTTTTTTTTTTTTGTGGTAACACATCGGCTGCTCAACGCATCGTTGGTGATATCGTAAGCGCGCCTGTCAGTTCAACATTTGTTGTGTATACAGGTTCCCATAGCGATGCCGGCAAATGTCTGACGTCATTTCAGTGCGCTGCCTCTATGGTAATAGATGCTGATGTGCTTCCTGTTACCTCTGATGGCGCGAACAGCTGATGGAGCTGGTTGAAGTTTTATCAGGTTTTTAGGGGTATATAAAGGGGTTTCACTGTGTATTGCGTTATGGCTGCTTTGGCCTCCATTTGACAAAAGCACCTGAGTGAGCTGAAACGTTATGGCTTTGGGTTAAATTATATTTACCTTTTCATTAAAGGGGCTTTTAAGACTGCTTGCCTGTGTCTGTCTGCTTTTGTATCCTTATGGGAGTTGTTGAACCTGGATACATGGAGCAAGAGGTGATAGATTTGCGCTAGAAAAAGAGGGGGGATCAGAAGTGGTTATTACTGACAGTACTCCTAATAGGTCTTTTAATGTTTTGTGGTCAGAATTAATTTACCAGCTAGTTTTTATCAGCAAGTTTCTATTTTGCCATATGTTTTATTTGCCATATATTATATACTTCATATGTTTTATTTGCCATATATTATATACGGTATATTGCTGTGTGTTACATAACACCATCCATTCCTAAAGTGTTATGTTTTATTCTGTATTTTAGACACTATTTTAGATACTATTTTAGATACTATTTCACATATGCTCTACACTTATAGACATTATATCTATTTAATATTAGTTTCCCAGGTTGGCCAACCTGCACTTATTTTAGATCTTATTTAAATTCAGTGAGGATTTATATAATTGTATTCCTTGTCCTATATTGATCTAGTAATAAATACTTTTCTTTATTTCTTATATTGACTCTGTGATTCTTGGGTATAACAGCCTTTTTTGGCGCTGGTGTGTTTTTCTCCTTGCATGCTATTGAACCTGGATACATGCAGAGTTGGTATATATATATATATATATATATATATATATAAATATATATATATATAAATATAGATAGATATATATAAACAAAATATCAGGATAGCACTATTAATAATGTACAGGCCACGGACTGGCCATAGGGCATACGGGGCAAATGCCCGGTGGGCCGGGCTCTTATGTGGGCTTTGCGGCTATATAGAGGCCCCACCCTCTCTTAATATGGGTAACAATAGGAAAGCTGTTACAGTCTGCCTATTTTATAAAGCAGAAAGTATATTTTCTGTCTGGCTGTTAAGCAGAAGTGCTGCAGAATGAGAGTTCTGGTCTATTATGGCTATCTAACTGACAGAAGTCTAACTGATGTGGGCTGCTCCGCCTTTAAATGCCCCGGCCTATTTTTGTTCCCAGTCCGGTCCTGATAATGTATGTTATAATGAAAAACAACAATGTATATTAAATGCATGGGATGAAAGGTCCACTCCAATACAACCCCAAACATACATAAACTAATATAATAGTCCCCGCACTCAAAAAAGAAAAGAAGAAAAGCGAAGTTGCACAAGTGTATGCTAATTATACAAGAAAAATGTAAATAATAATAAATGTAAATACATAATAATTTAGCAGCATACAGTAGATGATCTATGCTGCTCAATGATTATGTATTTACATTTATTGTCGATTACATTGTTCTTGTATAATTAGCATAAACTTGTGCACCTTCACTTTTCTTCTTTTCTTTTCGAGTGCGGGGACTTATATTTATATATAGAGCATACATACATACAAATTATTGTATAGCCAATCAGCACATATACACAAGTATCCCTGCTTGCCTTCCCATACAAAATAGTCTGCATACATTGTTACCAATGCACTAGAGAACTCTGGGTAACATACAATATCTCACAGTTTTCGCTTCCATACTGTATCTGACCACAGAAGCTCCTTATGGAGCAAAACAGAAGCCAATTCTGGACAGCTGTTTCAAGTTTATTAATTCATTAGCAGAAGATAGGTTTGTTTTGCTGCTTATTGAAGATTATTTCCTGGTGAGAGGCAAGCAAAGATACTTGCCTAGACGTGCTGATTGGCTATTCAATAATCCTTATGGTTCTTACTTTTATGTAATGAAGTATTTTAATCTCATAGTTCTAACTCCTCCATAACTTAAATAAAAAACAAAACATAAATAAATTTAAAAAAAATGTATATATATATATATATATATATATATATATATATATATATATATATATATAAAACACGAAAGGGGACTGCACTCTCAGACTGCACTGGGTACACATCCTATGACCCTGCAACATGCTCAGCCCTGGGTACTCAATAGCACTCTCAGGAAGCTGTGATGTCCCCAAAGTCCCAGGCAGTTAACCACAGACAAGTATGGGTGCAAGGCCCATAGGGAAAAATACAAAATAAATTAGTACAACACACAGAGAAAGTCCAGCACTAACTTGCAAGCTCTCAGCTAAGATGAAAAACAAAACTGGAAGAGTTAGTTAGTGCATCTGCCAAATGGGACAAGCCCATGTACCACATTCATATATATATCAGGGTTCACTAAATATCGAAGCCTTGTAGGCGATGCAGCATGACGATGGAGCGCTGCCTTGGTGAGGGAGCGCGAGGGAACATGGGAGCATGGTATTTTCAGCATGTTAGAATGGAGGCGCTGAGAAGAAGGAAAGGCTGCAGGAGAAGTCTTCAGTGGCAGCTTATGTAATAATGTATAGGGCATTTAACATCTGCCAAAATGTTTTACTGAAACTGCTCTAAAGAACAATAGTGGAGAGGAAAGTGCTGCTACAGTATTCATCCGCCAGGCAAAGGGAATAGAGCGGACCAACTCATAAAAAAGCAAGGGGATTAGTGTGGAGCCAACCAGAAAAAAAAGCTGCGGACTACCGCAAAGTGCACAAAAGAAAAGTGGAAGGCTGCTGAGCAACAGGCTGTGTTGTTTCCCTGAAGTGTTTTCTTTTCTTCCTTCTGGATTTTCTGGTCCATTTCCTAAAGGGATATTCGGTTGGTTGCGGGTCTTTGGGCGGGTCGCCATCTCATTCTTGTTTTTATCTTTTTTGGAAGAAACCTGTGTAGAAAAGGGAAGAGAAGAAGGATGGAGAGACACAAGAACTGGTACATCTTCACTGGATCCTGAGGAGTCTGAGTCATGATCAGTTCGGTAGATGAGAAAACCACTCTGCGTTCTTTATCCTTTTTAAGAATAGATTTGAGAGATTTGCTATTCTCTTCATCCGTTGCGCGCTTTTTGGAGGGTTTCTTATTGCGTCTACGGAACCTGGACCAATCATATACTCTATTGTTGTCATAGTCCTCACGGTCTCGCGGAAATTTATTACACTTCACAAATTGAATGTCCAGATGACAACTAATGATTGCATGATTCAAATTGCATGAATGTTGTCTATTGGTGTGTTGTCCCTTTAAATATAGCAGCTGTCTATACTTGTCCTCAGCATCTATGATTAAGCGCAAGTGTGCGTGAAACATGTAAGATTGCTGTCTCCTTCCTTGTTTGTCGTAACTTTGTTCACTCCTATGTGTATTTTTTAATTGGAAATAAACTCACCTTTTTACTGTTGCTCAGCAGCCTTCCACTTTTCTTTTGTGCTCTAAAGAACACATACAAACAATATAGGAAGTGGTTATTTTTTTCCTAATTTGAATAATTAAGCAACTTGCAAAAAAATGACACATCACAGAACATTTTATGCAAATACAATTACTCACGTTTTGTTTATTCTACTTTTAACAGTCATAAAAAAAAAAAAAAATCAAAATTTTTAATAGGTTCTTAATGTACCCATCACCATATAATTAGAATTCTATCCTTCTAACCTTTTGTATGCTTTCTGCTGCCTGATATTTGCTTCTGCATGTGCATTGGATATCTTGCTCTTATCAAATATTTATAACCTCACACTTGCTCATTTGATACCTTCATTGCAAATGTGGATTGATGTGCATTTTATTTTACCCAATATGCTTCAATGCATTTAAATCACTAAATCATTTTCTCGGTTTTACTAGCTTTAAAAAAAAAAAAAAAAAGGACAATTTGTAGTGGGTCTTTCTGGTGGAGAATTTGGACAATGTGATATGAATACAATTAATTTATATGTTTATGGGGCAGTAAAAATAAAATCAAATTCTACATCATTTTAAATGAAATATGATTAAAAATACCATGTGCATTCCTATTTATTTCCCCCCCATAGAACATCAAGCACTGATATCACACTTATAGGCACATAGAAGTGAGAATTAAACTTTAATTTTTCAGACAGAGCATAAATTTAAAAATAATAATAATAATAATACAAAAAATACTTTCCAATCTACTTCTATTGTCAAATGTACTGCTTTATCTTGGTATACTTTGCTGAAACTTGGCCCCTCTTCCATAAGCCATATTTAAGTAGACTCAAACGCATGCATGTAATTTGAGCCCTTTGCAAAAGCAATGCGTGAAGCATTGTTATACAAGCAACCTGTAAAGGAATGCTGCAGCAGGATACATCTCTGCCTTTACTACTAGCGCACACTATTTGGATGAGACAAAATAACCTAAAAATTTAGGTGGAAAGAATGCCTCTAGCACAAAAATGTCTATATTGATAATATAATATTATTTATAAAATGTAACTTTTATTGTGACTATTTTAAAAGAAACCTTTTAACAGACAGCAAAGAAATTACCAAGGTTGGCTGCCTGGCATTGAATTTAAAAACACTTCATTACTTGTTCAGAAGATGTAAATAGGTACTCATAACTGTAGAAGTAATTTTACTTTGTATTCAGTAGGTATGATTATAATAAAAAGACACAATCGTATCTATTTATGAGCGGTTACACTATTATGAAAATATAATTGTATAAAGACAATCTGAGGCATATGTTAATAATCAGAAAGCGCAAGCTGTGAAAAAGAAAACAGAAAGGTTTGCTACAATCTTGACAGTTTTGCTTGACCGAACACTGGAGTATTATATAGTATAATAGTTAATTAAGGTCGAAGTAAGTATATTATCTCATTGCAGTGTTGAGACTAGATTGCAACTTAAGGATTATCAGCGAGAAACAGTCGTCTTGTCTGAAATATGACTGTGAAATACAGTAAATTCCAGCAGTGCGATGGTAAGCAATACCAAAGCAGTGCTTGTATGGTATGGACACCAAGATGATTAGTTCTTCTAAGTAATAATTGCAATCACTAATTTTCAAAAGCAGTCAAACCTCTACCCCTAATAGGTCTCAGCCGCCTGGGCTTTGTGCCAGGAATGCGGTTGAGATATGGTTATTTGCGTATTTTGGTAAAGAGTAAATATATATTATTAAACAAGTAATGAGCTAGTTAATGAGCTAGTTAAACGGTTGTGTTTCACATTGCGCTTCCTCAGAGTGTCTTCCACCCATTTTCTTATGAATCAGTACTTCTAGCTATACAGCACTAGTTTACTTTACTATTGAGTTCTACCATAGACTGGCTAAAGCTACAACACTCTTAGGCTCCATTGTCATATAGCATTACACACAGGGAAGGCACATATTAGTGAAGAGCACACGCATGAGCCTACCTCATTCTGCTCTCTAGGAAAGTAGAAAGTGTCAAAAGGAGGCCTAGGGAAGGTGTTCATTTGATAACAGAAGTTAATATCAAGGATGGGTTTATCCTCATGTAAATATGGACCTAAGGGTATATTTATATATCTTTAATCTGCACATTGGGGATCCCATGAGCCTCTACTCAAATAAATGCACATTTTATTTATGTCATGTAATCATGGGAATGTATTTAAAAGAGGGGCTTCTGGGCTTTAAAACAAGGTGTCTTGTCCAAGCAAGTTCAAGAACTAAATAAAAAGAAAAACACCTTTGTCTTCTGGGGGTCTCTGAGCCTTTTCGATGACTTGCCATACGTGTATTAAAGACCTACTGCCTGTAAAAGTGTATTTTTAATTAATTTATTTATTTTTTAACTACTTGAACATCATTTGAAAGAGCAGGAGATTGCCTTCCAAACAATGGGTTTCTCAGTTTTAAAAGGGACACTAAACCCAAATTTTTTCTTTCATGATTCAGATACAGCCTGCAATTTTAAACAGCTTTCTAATTTACTCCTATTTTAAAATTTTCCTCATTCTTTTGGTATCTTTATTTAAACAAGCAGAAATTTAAGCTTTGGAGCCGGCACATTTTAGGTTCAGCACCCTGAAGAGTGCTTGCATATTGGTGGCTACATTTAGCCACCAATAAGCAAGTGTAACCCAGGTTCTGAACCAAAAATAAACCGGTTCCTAAGCTTTAAAGAGCTGAAACAGAGGGGTTTTTATACTCACCCCACCCCCATTAAGCTCTCTTCTTCTCAGTAAAGATTTTGGGGTCTGGTGATGTCACCATGCACCCACATGGTGACATCACAGGTATCTCCAGGTTCCCCTTGCAATGTTGAACATTGTTATGGCTTCAGGTTCAGCTCAAAAAGTGAGCCCCAGAGGACATATAGTGGTCATCTGCATTCTAGGCATTGTGTGGATAATGACTAAATGACATTTTTTGCACTTAAAAAGGTTAAGAATGGTGCTTTCTGCCTGTCCCTAGTAATGTACTGTGATAACTTAGATCAGTGCATTTATCTAACTAGGCAAATCAGAGGATTACAAGATAATCAAGATAATTTTTTAAGGGTTGCAATCATAGTATAAGTGACCTGAAACTACAAAACTGAAAATCTTGCGATCAAAAATTACATTTAACAGGTTTCTAAAAACGTATTATTATTATTTTGAAATACTTTGTTTAATTAGAAATCTATACTATACATATTAAAACAAAAATGTATGTGTAATTAAACACAAACAAGCTATAAAGTAATCAAGAACAAAGAAATTCTTACCAGAAGATGCTCACACATCAAAACAGGTCAATAAAGCCAGATGTTTGATGAGCTTGTGCCTGCAACAATAAAAGCATTTTAATTCCAGAGTAAATAATCTACAAAATAAATTATAAACCATCATAAAAACAAAATGCCTGACCTATCTCTACGCGCTTTACTGCAAAAGATTATGGGTAGCATTAGCTCTGTAAAGAACGGCTTTATTTAAATTTAATATAACACAAGGCTGCAATAGAGATTTTTTTTTCCCAACTGGAAAATTAGCGAGGTGCTGTGACCTTTAAAAGATTCAATAAGCAATCTCTTTAGACAATCTGTAAATAATGCAGTTCAATAGTTTGGCTCATTAAAATCTACAAGCAAGATTATTGAAATGAACTAATGAAATGCTTCAATTTGTGTAACACTAATAACCTACGGTATTTACTTCTGAAAGCGTAGTGAGGCCTCATAAGAAATAAAGGGCTAGATTACAAGTGGAGCGCTAATTTATCGTGCACCCGCAAACAGGTTATTGTGAGCGCAATACTTCCGTGCAATCACGTCCGCATTGCACCACACTTGTAATACCAGCGCACATTTGTGTGTACTGGTATTAGTACATTGATCACAAATATTGTTTTTGCGGAAGCAATATTTTGCGCTCAACTTGTAATCTGGCCCAAAATATTTTTGAATGAAAACAAAATGCATTTATCTTATCTATTATTTTTATTGCATTGCTAAACAATGTGTTCAATAGCTTAAACATAAAGTATGGTTTTACTACGGAAGACACTATTTGGAAATTGTGAACGCTAACATCATTAAATTAATAAATCTAATGCTTTTTCTACAAAATTCACCATTAAAACATAAGTGGATTTTTGTAGATAAATATTTTGATAAGCTTTTCTAAACGATTGTGATCACCCCACCCCCTTAGTTAGATTTAGACAAAAAATTTTTTTTTTAAAATGAAACCAAAATGGCTCTCAAGTAAATGGTCCACAATTTTAATGAGTAAACTGCTTACAAAATTATTTGTATATGTTACGGGTAAAGTCAGAAATCCGGGTAATCAAAGAATTACCCAGGTAAACCTGACATTACCCAATCGGCTGGGGGTAAAGCTCGATGTACTGTAATTTCCCCATCTACACAATTTTTTTTTGCCTCTGCCTGGGGGGTTCAAGGAAGGCATCTGCCAATCCTCTGGCAACTACTCCAAAATAAGATTTACAAGGGGGGGTATGCCCCCTTGAACCACCCAGGCAGAAGATGTTTATACAGTTTGATACAGTGACTCAATGCACTCTGAGCAGATTTATCATGTTACATCGGGCTTTACCCACAGCCGCTTGGGTAATTTCAGGTTTACCCGGTTAATGCTAGGATTACCCAATTTCTTAGTTTAACCGCAACATATACATCACTTCACTAGCTTGTATCACCTATATGGAGGAGACAATGTTTAAAGGGGCATAAAAGTGGGGGAATAAAGATATAATAATGTGTTTGAACATGTATTATTGAACTATTGCTTGCATATAATGATGGTCCAGATTACAAGTGGCACACTATTTTGTGGTTTCGCTCAAACAACACCGCCAGAAGTAAAGAATTTAAGCGCATGTATTACAAGTTGAAAGTAACATTTTTGTGAGCGAGCGAATCTCGATATTTACATAACGCATCTTAAGATAACATATTTTTCATGTGCGCTAACCTGACACCACATTAGACCTACACACCTTTTTTTTTTACATATTTTACATTCCAATGTTGTTCACATAGAATTTTTTTTAATTCACTTTTAAATTATATATATATATATATATATTTATTATTATTATAGCCCTTTGCAGTTAAGTACATGGCCATATACCACTGAACCATTATAAATCATTTTTATTAAAAAAATTCTGAATAATTTTTATCAGATAGTGTACATGAGTGTAAATATTTATTTTAAAGGGACGTGAAATAATCAGCTGATGGCTGGGTGCAGGTTAGTAACCAAGGTGTTACTGATTAGCTGAATACTTCAACTGTGCACTGGTTCAGCTATAACGAAATCCTGGACTGTTGGGGGTAACTTGAGGACCGTGGTTGAGTAACATTGCTCAAAAAGTTTAATTTTTGACTTTCATGCTTGAGCATTTTTTTATTGCGGGGGGAACAGGAAAGAGCGTAAACCGAGGAACATTGTGGAGAAATGAGGGTAAAAATGAGTAAGGATAAGCATAGAAGATGAAAAGGAGCGGGGGAGAGAGTGACAGGAGTAGACGTGAATGCAATGAGAGAACAGAAAGTAAACAAGCAATCAGAGAGTGAGAAGATTAATACTAAAGCCACGAAAGAGAGGACAGTGAAGACAGTACGATAAAGAAAACATTTAAAAAGGAAAGTTTTATGGTTATGAACGACTACAGCTGCCCTTTCAGGAAGTGTTTAGAAAACACTACAATGTAAGATATTTATCAACCCTATCTGCTGTTTTATTTTTCTATGCAAGTTTCAAAATTGAATAAAAACAGAATTTATGTTTACCTGATAAATTACTTTCTCCAACGGTGTGTCCGGTCCACGGCGTCATCCTTACTTGTGGGGATATTCTCTTCCCCAACAGGAAATGGCAAAGAGCCCAGCAAAGCTGGTCACATGATCCCTCCTAGGCTCCGCCTACCCCAGTCATTCGACCGACGTTAAGGAGGAATATTTGCATAGGAGAAACCATATGGTACCGTGGTGACTGTAGTTAAAGAAAATAAATTATCAGACCTGATTAAAAAAACCAGGGCGGGCCGTGGACCGGACACACCGTTGGAGAAAGTAATTTATCAGGTAAACATAAATTCTGTTTTCTCCAACATAGGTGTGTCCGGTCCACGGCGTCATCCTTACTTGTGGGAACCAATACCAAAGCTTTAGGACACGGATGAAGGGAGGGAGCAAATCAGGTCACCTAAATGGAAGGCACCACGGCTTGCAAAACCTTTCTCCCAAAAATAGCCTCAGAAGAAGCAAAAGTATCAAACTTGTAAAATTTGGTAAAAGTGTGCAGTGAAGACCAAGTCGCTGCCCTACATATCTGATCAACAGAAGCCTCGTTCTTGAAGGCCCATGTGGAAGCCACAGCCCTAGTGGAATGAGCTGTGATTCTTTCGGGAGGCTGCCGTCCGGCAGTCTCGTAAGCCAATCTGATGATGCTTTTAATCCAAAAAGAGAGAGAGGTAGAAGTTGCTTTTTGACCTCTCCTTTTACCAGAATAAACAACAAACAAGGAAGATGTTTGTCTAAAATCCTTTGTAGCATCTAAATAGAATTTTAGAGCGCGAACAACATCCAAATTGTGCAACAAACGTTCCTTCTTTGAAACTGGTTTCGGACACAGAGAAGGTACGATAATCTCCTGGTTAATGTTTTTGTTAGAAACAACTTTTGGAAGAAAACCAGGTTTAGTACGTAAAACCACCTTATCTGCATGGAACACCAGATAAGGAGGAGAACACTGCAGAGCAGATAATTCTGAAACTCTTCTAGCAGAAGAAATTGCAACTAAAAACAAAACTTTCCAAGATAATAAGTTAATATCAACGGAATGCAAGGGTTCAAACGGAACCCCCTGAAGAACTGAAAGAACTAAATTGAGACTCCAAGGAGGAGTCAAAGGTTTGTAAACAGGCTTAATTCTAACCAGAGCCTGAACAAAGGCTTGAACATCTGGCACAGCGGCCAGCTTTTTGTGAAGTAACACAGACAAGGCAGAAATCTGTCCCTTCAGGGAACTTGCAGATAATCCTTTTTCCAATCCTTCTTGAAGGAAGGATAGAATCCTAGGAATCTTAACCTTGTCCCAAGGGAATCCTTTAGATTCACACCAACAGATATATTTTTTCCAAATTTTGTGGTAAATCTTTCTAGTTACAGGCTTTCTGGCCTGAACAAGAGTATCGATAACAGAATCTGAGAATCCTCGCTTCGATAAGATCAAGCGTTCAATCTCCAAGCAGTCAGCTGGAGTGAAACCAGATTCGGATGTTCGAACGGACCCTGAACAAGAAGGTCTCGTCTCAAAGGTAGCTTCCAAGGAGGAGCCGATGACATATTCACCAGATCTGCGTACCAAGTCCTGCGTGGCCACGCAGGAGCTATCAAGATCACCGACGCCCTCTCCTGATTGATCCTGGCTACCAGCCTGGGGATGAGAGGAAACGGCGGGAACACATAAGCTAGTTTGAAGGTCCAAGGTGCTACTAGTGCATCCACTAGAGCCGCCTTGGGATCCCTGGATCTGGACCCGTAGCAAGGAACTTTGAAGTTCTGACGAGAGGCCATCAGATCCATGTCTGGAATGCCCCACAGCTGAGTGACTTGGGCAAAGATTTCCGGATGGAGTTCCCACTCCCCCGGATGCAATGTCTGACGACTCAGAAAATCCGCTTCCCAATTTTCCACTCCTGGGATGTGGATAGCAGACAGGTGGCAGGAGTGAGACTCCGCCCATAGAATGATTTTGGTCACTTCTTCCATCGCCAGGGAACTCCTTGTTCCCCCCTGATGGTTGATGTACGCAACAGTTGTCATGTTGTCTGATTGAAACCGTATGAACTTGGCCCTCGCTAGCTGAGGCCAAGCCTTGAGAGCATTGAATATCGCTCTCAGTTCCAGAATATTTATCGGTAGAAGAGATTCTTCCCGAGACCAAAGACCCTGAGCTTTCAGGGATCCCCAGACCGCGCCCCAGCCCATCAGACTGGCGTCGGTCGTGACAATGACCCACTCTGGTCTGCGGAATGTCATCCCTCGTGACAGGTTGTCCAGGGACAGCCACCAACGGAGTGAGTCTCTGGTCCTCTGATTTACTGGTATCTTCGGAGACAAGTCTGTATAGTCCCCATTCCACTGACTGAGCATGCACAGTTGTAATGGTCTTAGATGAATGCGTGCAAAAGGAACTATGTCCATTGCCGCTACCATCAACCCGATCACTTCCATGCACTGAGCTATGGAAGGAAGAGGAACGGAATGGAGTATCCGACAAGAGTCTAGAAGTTTTGTTTTTCTGGCCTCTGTCAGAAAAATCCTCATTTCTAAGGAGTCTATTATTGTTCCCAAGAAGGGAACCCTTGTTGACGGAGATAGAGAACTCTTTTCCACGTTCACTTTCCATCCGTGAGATCTGAGAAAGGCCAGGACAATGTCCGTGTGAGCCTTTGCTTGAGGAAGGGACGACGCTTGAATCAGAATGTCGTCCAAGTAAGGTACTACAGCAATGCCCCTTGGTCTTAGCACAGCTAGAAGGGACCCTAGTACCTTTGTGAAAATCCTTGGAGCAGTGGCTAATCCGAAAGGAAGCGCCACGAACTGGTAATGTTTGTCCAGGAATGCGAACCTCAGGAACCGATGATGTTCCTTGTGGATAGGAATATGTAGATACGCATCCTTTAAATCCACCGTGGTCATGAATTGACCTTCCTGGATGGAAGGAAGAATAGTTCGAATGGTTTCCATCTTGAACGATGGAACCTTGAGAAACTTGTTTAAGATCTTGAGATCTAAGATTGGTCTGAACGTTCCCTCTTTTTTGGGAACTATAAACAGATTGGAGTAGAACCCCATCCCTTGTTCTCTTAATGGAACGGGATGAATCACTCCCATTTTTAACAGGTCTTCTACACAATGTAAGAATGCCTGTCTTTTTATGTGGTCTGAAGACAACTGAGACCTGTGGAACCTCCCCCTTGGGGGAAGTCCCTTGAATTCCAGAAGATAACCTTGGGAGACTATTTCTAGCGCCCAAGGATCCAGAACATCTCTTGCCCAAGCCTGAGCGAAGAGAGAGAGTCTGCCCCCCACCAGATCCGGTCCCGGATCGGGGGCCAACATTTCATGCTGTCTTGGTAGCAGTGGCAGGTTTCTTGGCCTGCTTTCCCTTGTTCCAGCCTTGCATTGGTCTCCAAGCTGGCTTGGCTTGAGAAGTATTACCCTCTTGCTTAGAGGACGTAGCACTTTGGGCTGGTCCGTTTCTACGAAAGGGACGAAAATTAGGTTTATTTTTTGCCTTGAAAGGCCGATCCTGAGGAAGGGCGTGGCCCTTACCCCCAGTGATATCCGAGATAATCTCTTTCAAGTCAGGGCCAAACAGCGTTTTCCCCTTGAAAGGAATGTTAAGTAGCTTGTTCTTGGAAGACGCATCAGCCGACCAAGATTTCAACCAAAGCGCTCTGCGCGCCACAATAGCAAACCCAGAATTCTTAGCCGCTAACCTAGCCAATTGCAAAGTGGCGTCTAGGGTGAAAGAATTAGCCAATTTGAGAGCATTGATTCTGTCCATAATCTCCTCATAAGGAGGAGAATCACTGTCGACCGCCTTTATCAGCTCATCGAACCAGAAACATGCGGCTGTAGCGACAGGGACAATGCATGAAATTGGTTGTAGAAGGTAACCCTGCTGAACAAACATCTTTTTAAGCAAACCTTCTAATTTTTTATCCATAGGATCTTTGAAAGCACAACTATCCTCTATGGGTATAGTGGTGCGTTTGTTTAAAGTGGAAACCGCTCCCTCGACCTTGGGGACTGTCTGCCATAAGTCCTTTCTGGGGTCGACCATAGGAAACAATTTTTTAAATATGGGGGGAGGGACGAAAGGAATACCGGGCCTTTCCCATTCTTTATTAACAATGTCCGCCACCCGCTTGGGTATAGGAAAAGCTTCTGGGAGCCCCGGCACCTCTAGGAACTTGTCCATTTTACATAGTTTCTCTGGGATGACCAACTTGTCACAATCATCCAGAGTGGATAATACCTCCTTAAGCAGAATGCGGAGATGTTCCAACTTAAATTTAAATGCAATCACATCAGGTTCAGCTTGTTGAGAAATGTTCCCTGAATCAGTAATTTCTCCCTCAGACAAAACCTCCCTGGCCCCATCAGACTGAGTTAGGGGCCCTTCAGAAATATTAATATCAGCGTCGTCATGCTCTTCAGTATCTAAAACAGAGCAGTCGCGCTTACGCTGATAAGTGTTCATTTTGGCTAAAATGTTTTTGACAGAATTATCCATTACAGCCGTTAATTGTTGCATAGTAAGGAGTATTGGCGCGCTAGATGTACTAGGGGCCTCCTGAGTGGGCAAGACTCGTGTAGACGAAGGAGGGAATGATGCAGTACCATGCTTACTCCCCTCACTTGAGGAATCATCTTGGGCATCATTGTCATTGTCACATAAATCACATTTATTTAAATGAATAGGAATTCTGGCTTCCCCACATTCAGAACACAGTCTATCTGGTAGTTCAGACATGTTAAACAGGCATAAACTTGATAACAAGTACAAAAAACGTTTTAAAATAAAACCGTTACTGTCACTTTAAATTTTAAACTGAACACACTTTATTACTGCAAATGTGAAAAAACATGAAGGAATTGTTCAAAATTTACCAAATTTTCACCACAGTGTCTTAAAGCCTTAAAAGTATTGCACACCAAATTTGGAAGCTTTAACCCTTAAAATAACGGAACCGGAGCCGTTTTGAACTTTAACCCCTTTACAGTCCCTGGTATCTGCTTTGCTGAGACCCAACCAAGCCCCAAGGGGAATACGATACCAAATGACGCCTTCAGTAAGTCTTTTCTAAGTATCAGAGCTCCTCTCACATGCGACTGCATGCCATGCCTCTCAAAAACAAGTGCGCAACACCGGCGCGAAAATGAGGCTCTGCCTATGCTTTGTGCCTGCCGATATTATTATATCAAAATACCCAGATAAAATGATTCCTCAAGGCTAAATATGTGTTAATAATCAATCGATTTAGCCCAAAAAAAGTCTACAGTCTTAATAAGCCCTTTTTGAAGCCCTTATTTACACTCGTAATAAACATGGCTTACCGGATCCCAGAGGGAAAATGACAGCTTCCAGCATTACATCGTCTTGTTAGAATGTGTCATACCTCAAGCAGCAAGAGACTGCTCACTGTTCCCCCAACTGAAGTTAATTGCTCTCAACAGTCCTGTGTGGAACAGCCATGGATTTTAGTGACGGTTGCTAAAATCATTTTCCTCATACAAACAGAAATCTTCATCTCTTTTCTGTTTCTGAGTAAATAGTACATACCAGCACTATTTCAAAATAACAAACTCTTGATTGAATAATAAAAACTACAGTTAAACACTAAAAAACTCTAAGCCATCTCCGTGGAGATGTTGCCTGTACAACGGCAAAGAGAATGACTGGGGTAGGCGGAGCCTAGGAGGGATCATGTGACCAGCTTTGCTGGGCTCTTTGCCATTTCCTGTTGGGGAAGAGAATATCCCCACAAGTAAGGATGACGCCGTGGACCGGACACACCTATGTTGGAGAAAGTATAATGTTAAAGGGACAATCAAGTCAAAATTAAAATTTCATGATTGGGATAGAGCACACAATTTCAAACAACTTTCCAATTCACTTCCATTATCAAAAATTGCACAATCTTTTTATATTCAAACTTTGAGGCACCAGCTCCTACTGAGCATGTGTAAGATTCACAGTACATACGTATATGCATTTTGTGATTGGCTGATTGCTGTCACATGGTGCATTAGGATAGCAAATGTAACTAACTGACATTTGTCGGAAAATATCTACTAATTTGAAATTCAAACAAAGTGCTTTCGAATTGTCTTTTTATTATGCATTTATCGTTTCTACTGTGTTTATTGGTCCTTTATGGATGACGGCTTTCTATTTTGAGTGACCTATGGGTATATTCTAATAAAGGAAAAGTTTGATGCTGCACACAAAAATAAAAGCCAAAGTTTATTTAATCAAAATCCATAGATATGAGTAAGATCCGAATGTGGGTGCGAAACGCATAAGATATGGGCTCTCTTGATTCTATTATAACTCTTAATTTTGCGTGCAGCATCAAACTTTTCCTGTTGCATATTTATTTCGGCTTTGTTCCGTCACTTTGACAGTAGCATCCCACCTCTTTGTGGTTTTCCTATGTGACCAGTTACTCACGTCATTGTGAAACTGTGTCTTGATCTGCAGCGGCATACTTGGTATGAACGAGTACTGGTATATTATACTCTAGGATTGATAAAATGCTAACTTCTAGAATGTTAATCTAATTTATTGAGAACGCTGGAAAGTGTTCCAAACAAATAGAGGCACAGAATATCTGCAATATGAGTGCATCAAAAAATAAAAATCTAAATGGTATCAAACTAAATATACACTCACGCTACTGACTGATCATTTTCAGGAGCTAAGGAGGGTGCATGCCTGCTAACAATATATGGGAAAATGCCTGTTAGGAGGTAGTAGGACATTTTAAAAAGCCATTGCCTAAATGTGTGTGTGGTGGGTTTAAACAAACTACAGCTTCATTACACTGTATCTGTAGTGCCACTTTCTTTTGCATTTTGTAAAGATTTTTCTAGTGGTACATTAATTCACCAGGCTTACAGAACAAAACATAATTACAGTTTCTGTTTAATAGTTTATGGCATATTACTATATTTATAAATAAAAAAGCTTAATAAATTATAGAATGGAAACTGCCTAAGGTTGCCGTCTTTCATGGAAAAAAAATTACCAGCCAGATGAAACCGTCCTGCAGGGAAGGCGAAGATCTGGCACATGTCCCAAAAATGGCACTCAACAAATCTGCTTGCAGTCCACCTCCCTGCTTGGTTTCTGACTGCAATTGCAATGCTTAAAGGGGCAGTCTGCTCCAAATTTTTTATTGTTTGAAAAGATAGATAATCCCTTTATTACCCATTCCCCAGTTCTGCATAACCAACACATATTAATATACTTTTTACCGCTGTGATTACATTGTATATAAGCCTCTGCAGACTGCCCCCTTATTTCAGTTCTTTTGACAGACATGAATTTTAGCCAATCAGTTCCCTCTCATAAGCAACTCCACTGGTGTGAGCACAATGTTATCTATATGGCAAACATGAACTAACACCCTCTAGCTGTAAAAAAAAACTGTCAAATGCATTCAGATAAGAGGCAGCCTTCAAGGGCTTAGAAATTAGCATGAGCCTACCTAGGTTTAGCTTTCAACAAAGAATACCAAGATAATAAAACAAATGTGATGATAAAAGTAAGTTGTTTAAAACTGCATGCCTTATCTGAATCATGAAAATTCAATTTTGACTCACTGTCCCTTTAATAAATTCTATTTCTTATGAATACATGCTGCATATATTCAAATAGGCTGAACTATAATAAATATATATGTGTGTGTCTACAGTCTAACCAGCCAATCATGCATGCAAACATGGTCAAAAAATTGTCAAAGTGTCTTTGACTGTGGCTTTTTTTATAAGATTGGCCACAAACTCTTATTAAGGTTCTCCATCTCAGTCTCCATATGTGTAAGCTTGCAGTACAATTAGATCACGCTGTCAAACTTCCCATAAATGCTAATTTCATCTAACTAAAGCCTGCGCATCCTTGTCCTGTATATCAGCTCAATCAAGTCTTTTTAAATAAGCAGCAACATCCTTAAATATCCAGATTCAGCACAACAGGAATCAGGATGTTACTTTTAGTACACTTTAGGAGAAAGGAAGGGAGGCTGCTTGCACTGGCACAATATGTCCGCAGATTGTTTCACTGAATAATATTCTGTGTTCTTAATTTTAATATCAGTTATGTGCACTGAATTCAATTATAGAATCTTACATCCTTGGGAATAAAGTTCATAGCTTTATAATGAATGAAACATGTCATTAAACCATATAAAACATCTCAAAGCCTGTGTCCAAAATATTTCAGTCGTTTTAAATATTTACTTGTACACATTACCCTAGCTACCCACCTAGCTGTCAACATAGGAAAAACATTCCAGGGGAATTTTGCAGCACAGCATTCAAATAAGCTGTTATTGGAAGTATTAGCCACGCCCACTGACAGGCTCCACCCCAAAACACCTACAATTAATATTGTATTATTCAGTATAATTTGGAGGTTCACAGATACCAGTCCACCAAATCAGATAAATCAATTTATTATAATTCTTTTCCAATATATGGTACAGGAGACTCAAATGCCACAATTTGCAAACATATCCATAAAAAAACACACACACAAAGGGTTGATTTCCACAGGCACAGACATCCATGCCAAGCACATACATAAGGAAAGAATTTTAAAATGTATAATACAAAAAAAACAGGACAGTAGGCCAAAAACTGGTACTGATCTGGGGAAAAAAATGGGACAC